>NC_134862.1:86364437-86424437 GCF_049852395.1 Peromyscus maniculatus bairdii
CTCTTTAAAGACCCCACAAGGATGGTCTATAGAGAATGAGCAAGTGGTTGGTGATCAAATAAACGCCAGTAGATCATCCTTGAAGGAATCCTTCCAGGTGATTGTATATGTCAAGAGTCTCAACCCAACAGAGTAATAAATAGCTTTTCATCAGCCCTTGGAAGGATGTGAAAAGCAATGACATTCTAGCCAGGAAGCTCTGAGACATGGAACAACCTAGCCCTTGTGAAGTGACAGAGACCGGGCACAGTGCTGTTTCCAATTGCCCATGGCCTGGCATGCTGGCTACTGTTTGCCTGGGCATGGGTTTGTTTGTTTGTTTGCTTGCTTGCTTTTATAGTTCATTTACCATTTCCCTTGTACAAAGACGAGTGGTGGCATTAGAATCCTTCCTTCCTCCAAGGCCGCCAAGGGTCCCAAGGAGAATTTTATACCAAAGAGTAGAACAAGAGAGTCCCAGGAATCAGGGAGATGATGGGGACATTCATGGTTTATCCTTGAAATAGAGCCCCCAGCACTCATGGTGGCATTTTCCCCCACCCCCCTTCATGGTAGCGCTTTAATTGGCTGCTTATTAAATATGAAATCATGTTCTTGTCCAGCCTCCGAGTGAAGCCTGAGAGTTGGCAGGTGAAATATTCTGACAAGAGAGGAGAGAGTGGATGGATTTTGTGATGCTCAGACGAGCAGTTCCTATGTCTTCCCCACATGCTTCCTGGGGTACCAGGTACAGCAGGCTGCCAGCCTCTCCCTGGTCTTTGGGTGGCCTTTAAGGGTTACATGGATGCTTGCAAGATTATTCTAACGAATTCCCACCGTTTATTTCAAGCACTTACTGTAGGTGGCATGGGGAATTTTAAGTAACATGTAAACTATAGACAGACCACCTGCCTCTGTGCACCACATACACCCAGCACTGGTTTCACATTCACACAGGACAGGATAAGATACAGTTCTCAAGTAGTTACCAGCTACTCAACAAGGCTATGGGAACACCGGAAACCCCTTGTCGGGGCGGGGCCTCTTCATACTGTGACCTGACCGTCAGAATGTGTCCTAGACTTATTCTTGTCATAGATGGCTTCACCTGAAGACCCTTCCTGAGACACCTTTTGAAGGATTCAACAATGGAGCATGAAAAAAAATGGTAGACAATTTAAAGTCTAACAGTGTAAAATATTAAGTTTCTTCTCAAGTCCAATTGTCCTCTTGCAATACTGTTCAGCAAGTTCCGACTCTCTTCCCTTCTGGGATAGCATTTCCTCCATGTGAACTCCTAAGGCATCGAGATTCTTCGAATGCCTTTGCTGCTGCCCACTTTCCTTTCATTTGACTGCCTTGGTGTTTTCAGGCTTTGTTGAGGGTGCTTTAACCACACACCACCGTCTTCATAGCTCTCGGCGCTACCTAAAATGGCCTCAGTGCTGGACTGGTCCCTGGGGGGCAGCACCTACCGTAGATGTGATCTGTGCCTGTAGGAGTTCCGTCTTCAGAGTACCTCCTCGGATCCTATTCCTGTACCCCAGGTAGATCTGGATGCACCCCCTCCAAACCAGTGAGGGCACTCCATGACCTCTAGTGTTAGCCAAACAAAAGCTTCACTTTGGACTAGAAGTGAGCCACATTTAAAGGTCTCATGAGGCTCTCCCCTGACCCATCATGTCCTTTGATCAAGTGCTGGCACATGGTGAATGCTTAGTGAAACCTTAGATTCACTAAACCCTCTCAAAGTGATTGTCACTCTGCTCCAGACACCTGTTCTGGATAATTAATCAACATGAACCATGAGAATGAGAAGTCATGTCTACATTGGTAGGTCAATGATCTTTTGCCACTTTACCTTGAGTAGCACATTGTCATATATACACATGCATGCATGCATGTATGTATGTGTGTACAGGCATATAAATGTATGTATGCACTCAGATTTCTCTGAGTACGACTACTTCTGGTGATGATGAACACGTGGAAGGAGGCATATTTATCTTTATTCGACATAGTTCCATGGTTGGTCGACAGAAATATCATCTGAGACTGAGGCCATGGGATGTTGCAATTTTCTAATCTGATAGAGACAAGGAGCACATGTAGAAAACAAGCATGCATGATGACTTCAAGTTTTTCTATGTGCCCTGAGAGATAAATTGAGCATTTAAGAGGAGAGGCTGTGGGCTGGGGTGGACACAGGGCACTGCTTGACAAGGGAGTCTGTGAGGAGGTACCGTGTGAGCTGAGGCCTGAAGGAGAGCAGGAGGCACACACAGACCCGAGGGAAGGATGCTTCGTACCATCTGGGCAGCAGGTGCAATGGTCTTAAGATGGGAATGAGTGTGGCTGAAAGGACAGAAAGGCTGGAGGATACAGAGAAACAGGAAAGGGGACAGCAGGATCAGATCAGGGCAGCCATTTTGGATTCAGTTCGAAGCCTAATTAAAAGACAGCACTGAGTGTAAGGCATGGGAGTGACGTAACCTGATTTATGCTTCAGGGAAATCTGCCATCTGCCCTGTGCAAGACGAACAATAGGAGGCATGGTGGAGGCAGGGAGGCAGAGCAGCAGCAGCGGTTTGGATGATGAGTGCTGATACTCTGGCTGCAGGGGTCGTAGTGCTGGGATGAGGTCATGATGTATTTTGAAAGCAGGATTGATAGGACTTATTTGTGGACTGGATGGGGAGTTTGAGTGAAGGAGAAGAATGAGAAATAACCCCAAGGCTCTTAGTCGGAGCAGTTGGGTGGGTGGCTGTGACATAGACTGAGATGCCGCGAAAGCTCAGTTATATCGAGAAAGAAAACAAAAAAACAAGGTTCAGTGTTGACACAGCCAAGTGTAAGGAGCCTGTCAGTCATTTAAGAGAGGGTCATGTGTGTTGACTTGAGCTCCAGAAATATCAGAGCTACATAAGTCAGTGTGATGGTTGGAGGAATAAATGTGTCCTGAATCTGTGGGAATGGGTGAGAGCACCTTGGGAGAATGTAGGTCGCCAGAAAGTGAAGAGCGGAGTCCAGAGTCAGAGGAACACAGCCTAGAGTGAAGCAGAACATCCCAGACAGTACAGCGCCCTGGAAGCCCCCAAAATGGAGGGTTCCAGAGGTGGCCACGCCCTTGCCCGGTACTGCTGAGAAATACGAGAGGAGAAGGCAGAGAGCTACTACAGGGCATTGGCACTGGTACCCGGGACCAGAGCCATGCTGGTTCAGTGAAGGGGACAGAGGTTGGGCTGGACTGTTTTTAGGAGAGTCTGTGAGGTGGGGATATGGAAACCTGGAGACTCTCCTCTTATGAGAAGCACAAAAACTGAGGCTGATCTGCATGGAGACACTTGTGAATGACGACATCTTGGATTTGGACATAGGAGTTCAGGCAAAGCGCTCTTGAGCAAAGATCAAGAACCAGCCAGGGTGTAAGCTAGATCATTGCTGTGGAGGATGAAGTGTCCAGGAATGATGGCCACAGGAAGGGGCATTGTGAGCACAAGAGCCAAAGTCTTCCCTGAGTGCCAGAGGTGACTGGGGTCTAAGGAGGAGGAAGGAAAGCAGATGAGCTCATCTACTTCACAGGAGGGTTTGGAAAGACGAAAGAGATGTCGGCAAAGAGACCAGGGTAGCTAGCATGCCTCTGAGGGCGTGACCCACAGATATAGAGTTGCAGGGACAGCTAGGTCCTTAGAACATGTCAGAACTCAGAACACATCACTCGAGTAGCAAAGCAGACTTTCAGACAGGCAAAAAGAAAGGATAGACGAATTTCTCCAATGTCTTCAAGGACAGCTGCAGTGAGATACCTGGACATGGACTCTAGTCCCACCGTGGCTGTTTGCCTGGAAAACACAAATCTCCATACATGGCACAGACTAAAATTTTTTGTGTGCATGTCTGGTGTGTGTGTGTGTGTGTGTGTGTGTGTGTGTGTGTGTGTGTGTGTGTGTAGGGGTGTAGGTGTGTAGGCCAGAGGTCAAAGACAGGCAACTTCCTTGGTTGCTTTTCACTTTCTTTCTTTCTTCCTTCCTTCCTTCCTTCCTTCCTTCCTTCCTTCCTTCCTTCCTTCCTTTCTTTCTTTCGTTCTTTCTTTCTTTCCTTTCTTCCCTTTCTTTCTTTCTTCATTCATTCATTCATTCATTCATTCATTTATTGGTGTTTTGAGACAAGGTTTCTCTGTGTAACAGCCCTGGCTGTTCTGGAACTCACTCTGTAGCCCAGGCTAGCCTCTAACTCACATAGATCAGCCTACCTCTGCCTCTAGAGTGCTGGGATTAACAGCTACCAATACTGTGGATTGAATTTAAGGCATCATATATATGAGACAAGTGCTTTTCCACTGAGCTACATCCCCCCGTTTTTTTTAGACAGTCTCTCTCACTGAACCTGAAGTTTATGATTTGACTAGACTGGCTGACCAATGAGCTTCAAGCATCTGCCTGTCTCCAACTGCCTCGGCACTGGGGTTACACGTGCATGCAGCCACGCTAGGCTTTTCACATGGGTGCTGGATCTGAACTCTGGTCCTGATGTTTGTACAGCGAGTACTTTATGAACCATCTCCCTCCCCAGCTCTGCATATCACAGATTTTTATCTAATTTATACCAGGGGAGCACTGGGGTTAGGAACTACCTGCCTCACGTCTTTCACCACACTTGAGAGTGTCAGGAGCATGTGGTTCTGAAGATTCCGTCCCTGGATCCGCCACCAGTCAGCCTATGAGATGTTGTCATGTGGACTGGGGAGGCTGGTGCCCACTCAAATTCATTGCCAAGGAAGGGAAGACCCCATAGATGCTTCAGGTCCTGGCAGGCAGCTCTGGCCAGGCTCCTGTCCTGGAACTGACCCCAATCACCACAACTCAAGCACTGTGCTTTCAGAGAACTCCACAGGAAAAAGCAGGAGCCCAGAAGTTGTTAGTCTTGAGGCCAGACAACACTTTGATGTTTTAGGAAGGTTCTGAGCCCATATAGCCAAGGGGACACCAGGCTGCCTCTTCTGTCAGAAGCAATAGTCACTCCATTCTGGTCTAAATGAGGAACTTCAAGGTCACTGGCAACATCCTAAAAGCCTTCGATGATGAGGATGAGAAACTAGCCACATTCCAGTCATAACTTATAATGACAAATCTATAGGCCTTCAACTAACATCAAAAAAACCTGGTAGAAACCAAGGGACAGAATTTAGAGGGAGAACATACAGAGTTTCCATATAAAAGGGGAAATGTACAATAGTTTGCTCTATATGGTATTAGAGAAAAGTAGATTCGAAGGAAAATGAGTTTAATACTGTGGTCATATTATACACACACACACACACACACACACACACACACACACACATGCACATATATGCATGAGTACATATATTCTTTTTGTAAATTGATGGATACATTCAAGCAAATGATTGGTCAACTGAGTCCAGTATTTGACTTAAAAGAAAAGTTGCTGTCCACATGGACATATCATCATGGTAGAGACATTTGCTCACTCAAAACGGATGGAACACTTCAATTTACACTAAGTAGATTACACTTATTTAGACTAATTGAAGAGGTTTGGCAATGTTTAATAACAGTTTACTAAAAATGGAGGAGAAAGAAAAACCCTTTGGCTAACATAGAAAATGATAGCATGCCAGAATTGGGAAGCGATAGAGAAGTACCGATACTTGACATTCGTGGTGGTTTTTAAAAGGAGGAAAGAGATGTGAGATCTGAGTCCTTCAGATTACCACAGCCGTAGACACCCAAGAGGTCGATAGATCACATGACTGTGTGCGTTGTGTATCCCCCACATTAGTCACCAGTCAGTGACTACATCTTATAGTCTTTTGAGGTTTTTGGGTTTTGTTTTGTTTTTTTTTTTCTGATACATGCTCAACGATAAACAAGAACCTCTCCCCACACTAGCTGGAAGAGACCTTTCTTCCTCCTGGGTCTGTTGAAACTCAGTTTCCTTGGTATCACTGGAAGTTTTCAGCTCAGGGAGGTCAACAGATGGACTCTAAAATATATGAGGGATAGAATAGCTGCAAAGCCCAAGGGAAGAGATCGTCTTCCATGGCCCATGAGTGGATCAAGATGCTCTTATTAGAGCATCTGGGGAGCACTGGAACTTGGGGTGAGGGAGTAGCTGAAGCCAGCTCTCTGAGGAGAACTCAGCTCGTTGGGTTAGGACCAGAACTGTGTTCCCACCCTTTCAATCCCCCAGATTATTTGGTTCATTTTCTTAACATTTAAAGTTTTGATATCTGAATGAATCTTAAAAAAAAAAAAAAAAAAAAAAAAAGCTCTCACTATGTAGCCCTGAATAGCCTGGAGCTGTTTATGTAGATCAGGCTGGCCTCTGACTCACAGAGACCAGCCTCTGCCTCCTGAATGCTGAGATTAAAGGTGCCATCACTTCCCACTGAATATATCCTTTTGATGTCCCTCTTCCTCCTGTTCCTCTCCCTCTCTCCCTCCCTTTCTCCTCTCCCTTGGTCTCACTTTGTAGTAGACTTGGAGATTATAGGAATACACTATTATACCTAGGCTTAACTTTGTCTTGTTCTTGCTTAAAGACAAATAAAAAGGTAATGCTTTCCTAGTCTGCTCAGTCTCATAGTGCAAAGAAGGAACATATCTTCTTGATGTGCAGTTGGAATCCTACAGTTTGTCCTGTTAGGTGCAGGAGATTATCCCAAAATCGTGTGTGTGTGTGTGTGTGTGTGTGTGTGTGTGTGTGTGTGTGTGTGTGTAAAGATTACCCAACATAATCATTATTACTGAATGTCATCTCTTAGACTCCCTACTTCTCTGTTTCTTTTCTCCCTCTACACTGTAGCCAAAGTGACCTTTCAAACTTATGAGCCAACCATGTCCATTCCTCTACTGAAAAGCACCAATGCCTTCCCATTGCTGCTAGATTATACTCAGGGACTCACAAATCTGCTCTCAGTGAGCAAGCCCCTGCCTGACAGTCAGCAGGATTACCACTCCATGCCCTCTGTGGCTCAGCTGTGCCAGGGTCTTTCTTCATTGATATCTTTTCCTTGTTAATTCCTCTTGCAGGGCCACTGCCCCTGAAGACCGCTGGCTGGCTGCTTTCTGCTAATGTGATCTTAGACCTAATGCTACTCCCTTAAACAATCTCTCTGGTCAAGCCTCTCTCACGCAGTAGTGTGACAGAACTGCCAAAACAAATGATATATATTCAGAAATATGGGAGATGGCTTAGGAGATACGAATGCTTTCGCTGCGAGCCCAAGGACCCGAGTTTGAGTCTCCAGCACTCACACGAAAAAGCCAGGGATAGTCACATATGACTATTATCCCAATGTCGGGAGATGGAGACAAGGAGATGCTGGGCATTTGCTGGCCAGTCAGCTTATCTAGAACAACAAGCTTCCAGTAAGTGAGAGACCCTGTCTCAAGAGAGTAAAGCAAAGTGTCAAAGGAAGACACCTGGTACCCTCCTCTGGCCTCAGCATGTACGCACATGGGCATACACACACACACACACACACACACACACACACACACACAGTCACACAGTCACACAGTCATAAAAAAAACAAAAGAAAAAATTATGCACATTAAACAGATTGACATATACATCACCTTATATAGGTGGTATGTGTGTGTGTGTGATCATGTTAAGATCGACTCTCAGCAAATTTCAAACATGAAACACATGCCTGTGAGTCCTGCTCCATACTCTGTAAACTAGGTGTCCGGAACTTAGCCATCTTATAGAAACTTTGTATCCTTTTTGGCAATATCTCTGCATTCTTTTAGTTCCTGGCAATCACTGTTTCTATGATCTTGTTTTAAAGTAGAAATAAATGATAATCATGTGGTATCTGTCTTTCTATGCCTAGCTTATTTCATTTAGCATAGTATCCTAGAGGTTGATGGTGCCCTAAATGATTTCCTGGGCATTATTCTGGGTAATCTTTAAATACACACACACACACACACACACACACACACACACACACACACACATGATTTTGGAATAATAACAGGATTTCCTTCTCATTACGCTAAATAAGATGCCATTGTGTATGCATACTACATTTTTTTTCTATTGAGTCATGTGTGGAAGAACACATGGCTTGGCCATTGTGGAAAATGCCGCTGCAGTGAACAGGGGAAGGCAACCCTCAGTGAAGAATTATCTACCACCACCCCCTCTGCTCTGAGTGTGTGTGTGTGTGTGTGTGTGTTTCCACATGCATGTGCATGTGCCAATAGAATCCAGAAGACAGCATTAGATCCCCTGGAACTGGAGTTACAGGCCTGCCAGTATAGCGGCTAGGATCTGAACTGGGTCCTCTGCAAGAGCAGCCAGTGCTCTTAACCAAGCCTCGGCTTCTGAAGGTTTCTTTTGAGACAGTGATTTTATCTCCTTTGGATGGGTGCCCAGAAGTGGGCCCCAGTCTGACGGGCACGGCTGTCCACCTGCCCTGGGGTGTTCTGCATGCTACAGTCTTATTTCCTCCTAGCACTCTCACTGTCTACAGCGATCTTGGTAGTCAATTTGTTAGCACCCTCCCTTCTCCTATTAGGAAATCAACACTCTGAGAGCAGGACTTTGTGTTTGACAAAAAAAAAAAAAAAAAAAAGTAGGTGTTCAATCAAAAGCTGCCAGCAAATGATTCAATGAGAGAAGGAGTACACCCAGGAAACACCACAAAATGGTTACATTTTTGGAACAAACATAAAATATATGTTGACCAAAATAGTGGTATTTGTGTATGTGTGAGAGACAGAGGGTTTTTTGTTTATTTATTTATTTTTGCCCTTTATTTGCCTTTATGTATATGGTGTTTTGTCTGCATGCATATCCATGCACCATGTGTATACAGAGGTCAGAAGAAGGCATCAGATACCCTGGGACTGGTTGTGAGCTACCTTGTAAGTGCTAGAAATTGAACTCCAGGCTTGGAGTTTTTTTTTTTTTTTTTTTTTTTTTTTCTTTTTCCCAGTGGAGCTGAGGGGTAAATAACATGGATGGTGATAGGAGTTTTTCATTTGTCAATGGGTTGCTATGAATTGCGATGTTTTTTCTTGTGTGTGTGTATGTTGTTGTTGTTTCATGAGATGACATCTAGGGTGCTGTGTTACCCAGGCTGGCCTTGAACTCACTATTGTTCTTCTGCTTCCCCGATCCCTGGTATCACAGGACTATACTACCCCATGAGCTAGAGGTAGCATTTCAAAATCCTCA
The DNA here is from genome assembly GCF_049852395.1 of Peromyscus maniculatus bairdii. Taxonomy (NCBI): domain Eukaryota; kingdom Metazoa; phylum Chordata; class Mammalia; order Rodentia; family Cricetidae; genus Peromyscus; species Peromyscus maniculatus. The sequence goes on from NC_134862.1 coordinate 86,373,633, forward strand.
GAAAACGGGGAAGTCTTGCCCTAGAGGCCACAGTCTTGGCAAAGCTGGCAGAAGTAATCTGGCTTCAATGTATGTGCTCAGTTCAGACTAAATTAAGACTTAACATGCATGCTTCTTTCTCGTCATGCGTAGTTCCACACTCAGGTGAACAATAACACAGTACAGGAGAGGAGTATGGAGAGAGCCTCCTTCGTGGGGCCTCGTGTCCTCATGGTCTGGGGCCATTAAAAAGACAAAAGAAGCAGGGGACTTTCTCCATCTGAGGGTGGCTGAGCTCTCCCTGTTTCTGCTTTTCCAGTAAGCACACAGCCTCATCCTGAGGGAGGGAGAGGCAGGAATGCAAATCCACCCTCCTTCAGAGCCCTCTGGAATAGAAAAGAGCTCACGGGACGAAGCTCACCCACGCGCGGACATGTCTCCCGCGTGTCGGATCTCTTGCCCAGACGCACACTGACCTCTGCCTCTTCAAAGGCAAAATTTGATCCATTAATGTTCTCCTGTGTTGGTTTCATAAAACATTTGGATGGGCCCTTCTTCACAAATGAATAAAAATGAGTAAAGTCCTCAGAATCAAAGGAAAGCCAGGACTAGCTTCCAGAAGCACGAGGCAACCCAGAGCGTCCATCTGCAGCCAAACCCTGCAACAGACCCAGACACAGCTTAGAGGCTGGCAACAAGTCTGCCTGCAGGTTCTGCCAAGGAGCCAGATGCTGTTGCTTCCAAAGCTTGGCATCGGGGCCCCTGATTGCCATCCAACAAAGAGGAAAAATAGGAGTGATATAATGTGGTGGGCTAAAACACATCCCACCTCAACCTTTTTTATTACTCACTGAAAAAAATATGGAAGATATTTATGGGAAAGTACCAATGTTTTTGGAAATATTGAACATACATTAGCTACAACACCATTTTTGCCAAATGGGAAATATATTTAAATTATGCAGGCTGCGTCTGTCTAAAAATAAATTGTCATCTTTTCTGATCAATGTATATGTCCAGGATATGGAAATGACTCTGCTAATTGAAGATGCTGTCAACCAGATCACTTGTAAGTTACCAAGAAGTTGTGAAGATGTCTGTCTGTGGATGTGCATAAAATAGCAATTAATGTTGTTGTAATATAAAGCGAGTATGAAGAGGGACCGGGTATGCGAAAGAAGGACCCATCCAACGAAGGTGGAGTGTTGAGTTTCGTGGTTATATAAAGAATTAAGAGCTATGTTAGGTTGGATGAGATAAGATGTTTATGAAAAAGTGGAATGTGGAATGTGATGGAGGACAGCGTTTGCCAAGGCTCCTGGGTAGTATTAATAACCCACTCTATATGACAAAGTGCTGCTATGCACTGAAAGTTCATTGTCGCTTCTCATCTGGGTTTGAGACGAGCAAATGAATGTCACTTTGGACAGCGCCGGGCAAGTTTCTATTGTCTCTAGAGTGGCTCAGAAGTCGGCATCTAAACACTGGAAAATTAAAGTAGGATAGGCGACAGTGTCTTCCTTGCCCAGTGAGATGATGGCGGTCGCTTAGACCGCTCGCTCTGGTCTCCCCTTGCCCAGGATCCAGTCACCTCGACTCATGCCCTCAAAGTCCCCACCGCGGGGCTCAGCAGGGCCACAGGCACTGCTTCCAGGAGGCTTGAGCATATCATGACGGGTAAATCTGTCATCTCAGCTCGGTGACAGGCATTTGAAACTAGGGGACAATCTGGGGGTGAAGCAAGGAGACTGGGAGGACATCAGGTAAGACAAGCCAGGGTTGGTGGGAGCATCAACACTCTGACCGAGGTGGGACCCGAGAGGAGAAAAATCCTCCTCGCTGCTCTGTCAAGCTAGGCACCGCATTTCTGTCTAAACAAAACATGAATCTAGAACAGATTATTTTTTAATTTTTAAGATTTTGATCTAACATACAGCTGCAGCCTTTTGAAGGTATCATGTAAATGTGACTCGCTGCAACTCAAATATTATTTTTACTAGGTGTACATGCCCATAATCCCAGCACTTTCCAGACTGAGGCAGGGTGAGGCGGTTGAGGCCAGCCTGGGCTACAGAGCAAGTGTTAAGCCAACCTCGGTTGCATAGTGAGTCTCTGTCCCAAGAGAGGGCAAAAATCACCAAATTATTTTTAAATCCAAGATCCCTGGATTCCTTAAGTAAATAAAAAATAATAATAATTTGGGCTAAAATATGAAGGTCATTCCAAAGAGAAATGATACACTGTCACTTCTATTAAAGTTATTTTACTTTCTATAGGTGCCACTCTTTATAAAAAGGAACAGGGTCCAAATAGATGGGGTGTTTTCATATAGACCCTCCTCACATCTTCTTGTCCCCATTCATTTCAGGGAAGATGGTGGTACTGAGGGGCAGACTGAAGAGGTGGAGTTTGATTGCTCATCCTCTTTGGGGGACAAATACATACCTCCACAGAGGCAAGCACTCACCAACAGTAGCCCACAGGCCCTCCACGTAAGACAGAGAGCTAACTAGCATGCTTCTGAGTTTCAGGTCTCAAGATAGAAAACCAGAAAGACCTCCTTCCATTTAGTGCTTCTGAAGATAGCTGTAACCAGGCTAGTTTCAGTGGTCACTTGGCATAGTATTTGTGCTGAGAGGAAGGCAGGAAAGAAATAAAAGTGAGGATAACTTTTCATCTACAATTAGACCTTGTTTGGCCTGGTGGATTGGCTCACTGGTTAAGAGAGCTTGCTGAGAAATCATGAGGACTGGAGTTCACATCCCAGCACCCATATAACAAGCTGGACATCCCACAGATGCCAGTAACTCCAGTTCTGAAGTATCTAGTGCCCTCTTCTGGTATCCTGAGGCACCTGCACTCATGTGTGCATACACTCACACAGATACATAGCAGAACAGCTATTTCACCTAATGGTCTTTGTCAGAAGAAGCTGTCAGATCCCTTGGAGCTAGAGTTACATGCAGTTGTAAGCTGCCCAACATGGGTGCTTGAATGAAATTCAGGTCCTCTGAAAGAGCAACTGGCACTTTTAACTGCTAACATGTCTCTCCAGCCCCATGAAATAAATATGAAAATATTTAAGTTAAAAAATTACATCATTTCACTCTTTGTACTCCTTCTCGTTGGTTCTCCCAAGAGTAGGAAAGGAGTCGCTGCTCCCTGCCAGCAGCAAAGCCAAAGCGTTTGCAAAGTGTGGTTTTGCAACATATTTTTGAGTTGAAGCAGGAGGATAGGTCTAACCCAGGCTAAAAATGTTAGGATGTTCATTGTTCGGGTTCATCGCTGCTGCAGTCAGTAGGTCCAACATTCCAGCATGTCAGGCTAGGTCCATGATTTGTGTCACCATAGAGAATAATAAATCACATCTGAAGATAGAACAACTGGAATGGCTGCCACTGTATCATAGATCATGATGTGCCCAATCTTTTCCAAATGTTATTTACAGATATCAGAGGTCAGGGGCAGCGGAGCAGAAACGGTTATTAATCTTTGTTCTCTCGGGGCTCGACAGGCTCGGAGTTCCTGTGCTTCTGAGTCTTCCCGTAATTTCCAGCAATGTGATAAGCTCTAGTTATGTGCAGTTGGTCCAAAAGGGATCAAATATAAATATTGCCAAAAAGAAAGCATGTTTCAAACCCCATCAATCAAAGTCTTTGAGAACTCTTGTTACTGTAGCATTCTGGAAAGGGTAGCTACAGGAGAATTTGTTCCAGAAAAGAGTTACTGAAGTAAATGAACGAGGCCATGGTGTGGAAGACAGGGTGGGGGGAGGCAGGGTGCCCACGGAAGCTGGAGCAGAGAGGCTTTCCTAACCCGGGTCTCTGCAGCCCGGGCCCGCCATTCCACCTTTACCCACCTGGCTGCACAGATCAGGTGAGCACTTGTCAGGACCTCGCCGACAACTTCTGAGTTATGGACCCTAACCCCACATCTCATATCCAGTCTAGTGAGTACTTTTTTTTTTGCCTCAAAAACACATTTTAAAAATGATAATTTTTGCTTTTGAAATGTTTTGGCTACGAGTAATTTAAATGATGATTGGCGGCAGCTTCCTGGCAGTTCTTACGCCTGCTTAGGAATTCTTGCTGGGTAAAAAAAAGAAAACTATAGACTTTGTCGGTTTCAAATGTGTCATTTGATTAACAGTCGGTTGTCCATATCTGGAGGTTCTACATGCCATGCTGGATAGAAAATACTTGGGAGAAAGTGTGTCTGTTAAGAACTCATACAGGCTTTATTTTATTTTACTTCATGTTATCCCCTAAGCAATACAGTAAAATAATTATTTCAATAGCACTTTCACTCTACATTGGATGCTTAAAGTCATCTAGAGATGATTTAAATTATTTGAGGGTTGTACACATTATATGCAAATATTTCACCATTTTGTACAGCACAGGAATGTCTACTGATTTAGATGTGGGAGTATGGTCCTGGAGTGAGTCCCCCATGGATACTAAAGGACAACTGTACTAAGTTAGCAATTAAATAAATCATTATAATGCCATTTCCACAAATTAAAATTTTATTAATTCAATTTAATAGTTTTCTTTGGGGGATAATAAAGTTTCCAATTCTCATCCACTTTTATAGATTCCTAAACACCTGTATCTAAGGATGGACTCTGAAATCTCAAATCCTTGAGAGTAAAAGCATCACATGTAGAGGCGTGGGGATTCCATTCATCTGATGCTGCATCTCTATGAACTAAGTCCTCCCAGTTCTCTGGTCCTCTATAATTTCCTCACAGTTAAGCAACTGGAACTCATGACAGTGCCCAGACTGCTGTTCTGTGATACTCCTGATAGTTGAGCCCTCTCTCAGTAGACCTTGAGTCCTTGAGAGGATGGTCTCTGCTGACAAGAGTTCCATCCTTCATCATGAATGCTTTGGAACTGACACCTTGTCCACCACTCAAGCTATCTGTTGCGTATCTATGACCAAAACAATGGAAGGAGGGAAGTCTTCATCTTGGCTCTTGGTTTCCAAGGTTTCAGTCCATTGCGTTGGGGGGATCTGGGCACGGCAGAGTGCATGGTGGTGGGAGTGTGCAGTTCCCACATCCCCGCAGACCAGGAATTAGAGAGCAGCTGGAAACAGACTTAGATAGGGCCTTCAAAGGCTTCTCCTCAGTGTCCTGCTTCTAACAGCGAGCCCCCAATACCTCCAAAAGGTACTGTGGCCTCCTAAAATAGCACAGCCAACAAAGACATGAACCTGAGGGGGCATTTCAGATGCAAAACAGTATATCTTTAGCTTCCTTAGGACTTAGGCTTCCTCACATGTCTGACCACAACAGAAGCTAAGGGGAGGTACAGGCACCTCCTTCCTGGCTCAGTTTGGAGAATGTGGTGGGGGGCATCTCCTGGGGTGGCTTCCCTGGCTTAGTTTGCTCTTAGAATAGTACAGAGATACAAACCATGGCAGATACATTAACTATAATACCCTGAGGTAAAATATGCAGAGGCAAGAGCCTTTTCTTGACCTTTTCCTTGTCTTTGGCTATGCTGACAGGTCTCTTCTTGCTTCCTGTTCTGGTGAGGTGCCATATTGGATCTGCTACATGATTCTTGCCTCAGGCAGTTCATTAGGGTTGTGACTCTGACCCTGGAGTCTTGCCTCCATCTTCCAGAGTTTCATATACCACCCATGGCTTTCTATCTCTGTTCCCTTTAGGTATCATCTATTCTTAGCCCAGCAGAAATATCCCTCACCCAAATTCCCACCAAGATCAGATCCCTAACCCAAAACAATGGTGCACAATGACCAAATCACATTCATTTTCAAGGCAATGTGCTGAGAGACACCTCACACCAGCTCTGGCTTCCACATGCACACACACGCACACACACACACACACACACACACACACTAAACAAAGGCAATCTTCCTTGCTGGGTGTGATGATCCATATCTATAAGCCCAGCACTTGGGAGACTGAGGCAAAAGGGCTGCTTTGAGTTTGAGGCCAGTCCCTAGTGTGTCCCAGGCCAACTCTGGAGAGAAAGACCCTGTCTCAAACAAACAAGCAAACCTCCAAAATAGTAACAGCAAGAATAACAATAAAATAAAGGCCCCCTTTCATGACTGTCAGGATACTCAAGACATGCATTTTGTATCTTAGTTCCTCTTAGCTTCTTCCTGACTTCCTGGTCACTTCTGGCTCATCTCTTGTCCGACTGTCCCATTCCCCTGGAGGCCATCCCAAAGGCCCCATTCCTAGCTGTGAACTCGACCCCCACCCTCCCCTCACTCTCTTTCTTCAGGTGATCTCTTTCTTTTTATCCCAGCTTCCCAGCACTGCTAGCTACTGTCTGTGAAGGATGCAGTCTCAGTGCTCTGACGCCCTGGGCTTTAGAAGACGAAGCGCTGTCTCCAAATCACCCTCGGCCATCGGTCCACTTGCCCTAGTCACATCCCGGTGTGCTTGCTCCTGACCTTGTCCAGTTGCTGTTTTCTTCTTTAAAGACCGTACAACCTTGGGGCTAGAGAGGTGGCTCACCGGGTGACGGTACCCGCTGCACAAGTGTGGGGACCTGAGTCCCATTCCCGAGCTCTCATGTTAAAAGCCAGATGTGGCTGCCCACGTCCGTAACCCTGGCGCTAGGGGAGCAGGAGGAAGCAGAGGCAGGAGGATCATTGACGCTTGTTGGCCAACCAAGTCTAGCCCCAAACTGTAAGCTCTGCATTCAGTAAGAGACACTGTCTCATGGGAATGAGGCATAGGGCAATAGAGAAAGAGATCGGACTTCCTCCTCTGACCTCTGCATGTATGTGCATGGGCCTGTACACATGCGCGTGCATACACACACACACACACACACACACACACACACACACAACTTTTTAAAAACTTAAGAAGAGCTTTCCATATTTTATTTTTATTGGAAGGGGGAGGTTTTATTTGCCTTACACTTCCATATCACTGTTCATCCTCAAAGGAAGTCAGGGCAGCTGATGCAGAGGCCATGGATGGGTGCTGCTTAGTGGCTTGTTCCCCCAAGCTTGCTTAGCCTGCCTTCTTTTTTCCATTTATTATTCTCTCATACAATGCAACCCAACTACAGCTTGCCCTCCTTCCCCTCCTCCCAGTCCTCCGCTCCTCCCCCAGATCTACTCTCCCCCAGCCCCCTCCCCCAGAAAAGAACAGGCCTCCCAGGGGCATCAGTTAAACACGGCACAATAAGATACAGTAAGACCAGGCACAAACCCTCATATCAAGAATGGGCGAGGCAACCCAGGAGGAGGAAAAGGGTCCCAAGAGCAGACAAAAGAGTCAGAGACACCCTCACTCCCGCTGCCAGTAGTCCCACACAAACACCAAGCTAACAACCATACCGCACATGCAGAGCGCCTAGGGCAGGCCCATGCAGGCTCTGAGACTGCGACTGAGACTGCGACTTCAGACTCTGTGGGCCCCCTGCTTGCTTACTTTTAATTTTCTTCTGGTGCTAGAGATAAATCCAAGGCCTCACCCCACACACTAGACAAAGTACTCTACCTCTAAGATACACCTTAACCAAGCCATCTTTTAGCCTACAATGTAATTTATTATACTGTCATAATACACATTCTAAAAATATCCCTTTTTCAGGATGTCAGCATTACAAGAACGGGATTGTATCTGGCTTTTGTTTTTGTTTTTTTTTTTTTTTATGTTACTTACATAACACAAATGTCTACAAACAGTTTATGATATACAATAGCCACCTGACAAACATGTGTTAAACAAGTGAAAGAATAATATCTCTTTCTGTGACTGAGGTAAAGATCTACACTACAAGAAATCCTTCCTAACCACTACTATAGATTCTTGATGTCAAGTGTTAATGTCTATAAACGGAACCGAAGGATCCCACTTGGAATCTTAAACAGACTAGTAGGTCCTTTGCTTCCTGGGCAGACTTTAAAATGTAGCCATCTCATTAGCTGTGTGAACACTCCTGATGAGAGAAAAATCATCATCCAGGCAGGGTGTAGTGATGTGTGAACCTGAAATGGGGTTACCTCCATCTCAGAAACCTAATGTATTGAACAAGTGCACCCTACAGGTTTCCCACTTCACTGGAACACATCTTTGTTTGTTTAACTGAGAACTGGCTGATGGCAGGAGGAACCACCACAGATGCAATGGTACATTTACCTTTCTCAAAATGCTCTGCCTCCTTGTACTTCAAACAACTTATAAAAAATGCCTATAAAAGAGTAGTCAGACCCGAACAGCTGTGAAGGCAGGAAGAGTCTGTCTGCTTCGCTCTACTTCAGAAAACAGAGCTTCAACACCCAGGTAGAGAGCATAGGAAGATGCTTCAGAATAGGAAGAACATGTTCAACAACAATGTGGATTTCAAAATGAATTGAATGCTTGGAATATAGAGGTCTCCAGTCTCAGGAAGAATATGCTTGGGGCTGACTGCCACTTTTCAGGGATGACATGAGCATCCCTGCTATGAGAAAGGGGTCAGATGGGTGACCATAGAGGTCCTCAACAGACTGGGATTCTGTTAGACCAAGATGGGTTATAGTGAGTCAGACCCATAACTTCCTGTGTTTGGATGTCAGAAAGAATAGCACCATAGTTCATAGATAAATGTTGTGGGTTAGATATGAGATGTCACAAAAAGCCATGTGTCGCCAGCCCTGGTACTGTTGGAGAGACACATTTTGGGAGGTAGGGTTTAGCGGAAGGACGTTAGGTCACTTCCCCTTCCTGCATCTGTCCATTTCCCACCTGTCCCCTGTCCCCTCCCCTACATCCCCCCTCCACCTCCCAAACACCATCCACCATGCCTCACTGTGGCCCAAGGAATATGGCCAAGCAGCAATAGACTGAGACTTCTGGAATCACGAACCAATAAACCTTTCTTCTTTTAAAGTTTATTGTTCCCAGGTATTCTGTCACAGCCACAGAAAGATGACTAACACCCACAGCAAGCTTGACGGCTGATGAGTAAACTGAGGTATGAGAAAACTAACCAGATGACCTGAATTTTCAGAGTGAACATTCATAAAAAGAACCCATATTTCTGAATTCCATTTTTCTTTCACATCAGCTATAATTAGCTTTCAAAGTGAAAAGTATCAATCAAATTGTGAAGGGCAAGGCAGAAATGTTCCCATAGTCTTTCTACTCAGATAAAAAGGCACCAGCTTCCTAGCAGTCAAAATCCACTTCACACAATCCAAATTAATTTAAGAAAACCTCATGGGCATGGGTAGCCATTTTTAATTGCCTCTTGGAGTAGTCAAAAATATCTCAAACGGGAGAAGACGGGGGACGGACACCATGAGTAACAGAGATTCTCCAGCAGCAGCATTAGGTGTCTGAGACCACTGACCTAGGAGGAAGTTGATTGAATAATAGAAAGTCAGCACCAGTACCACAGATACATGCCTCTCAGGAGGCTCTCTAGATAACACCTCCAGTCCCTTACCCTGCCACCCCCAGCTCTTGAAAGGACCCTGGCAAACTGTCTTGAGCCTGTCTAAGTTACACTTGGGTCATCTTAAGGTGCCTGCTCACCATTTGCCTCGCTGTTCCTGAGTGTGCCGAAAGGCTCTGGAAGGCCCAGGGGGAACGGTGGCATGGTAACCTCTGAGGGCACCTGAACCCCTGTGCACATGTTCATGCACATAATCATAATCCAAATCGAAAATAAATCCTTAAAAGAAAGACAGTGGCTGTCTGGAAGATCTCTCCTGATGAGGTGCTTGGATTCTAAACTGGAAAACCATGCAGACCCATCAGTACAAGTATTAATAAGTTCTTTTTAGCTCTTTTTTGTTTTTGTTTCTTAAGACAGGATTCACTATGTAGTCCAGGCTGGCTGGCCTCAAACTCATGGTCTTCCCACCTCAGTCTCCCTAGTGCTAGAATTACAGGTGTGCCCTACCACACGTGGCTTGAAGTACTTTCCCTTTATTTGCTGTGTGCTGTCTGAGCAAAGGGCTTTGGGGGCTCATATTAACTCTCCCTCCATCTCTGCCCATCTCATGCTGAGTCCATACATAGCCAGACAGGATTAAACAGTGACCTGGGGTCACATGTGCCCATTTCCCCTTGAGTGGGTGAGGTGGAGATTTTGGGGGAAGGGCAGTTATCATTGACTGTAGTTCTCAGAACAGCTATAATCTGCATGCCCTCAAAATTAGGGAGAAGTTGGCTGTGGTGATTACAAAGTTGGCATGCACCACCGCTGGACACAGGCCCTCATAGGGGATTCTTTAAAAAAAAAAACAAACTCATTTATTTGTTTACTGTGTGTGTGTGTGTGTGTGTGTGTGTGTGTGTGTGTGTGTGTGTGTGTATGATGCATGCTCATAGCACTGTGTACACTTGGATTTTAGAAGATAACTTGAATCAGTTCTCTTTCTCAATGTGGGTCCCAGGATTGAATTTAGGGTATCAGGCTTGGTGGCGAGCACTTTTACCCACTGGGCCGTCCTGGGGGTATCACCAGCCCACGTGGGGATTGTCACTGCTGGGAAGGACTAATCAGCAGGCTTGTTTCTGCCCGCCCCCCCATTCTCTCCTCTCACAGTCCTCCTTGGTGATTTCTTTCTGTTATAGTTTACACTGTTGCCATTCTATGTCTGTCCACTCTCTGAAGGGCTTAGCCCAGAGCCTTGGTTGTTCAGATATCCTGGTGTTGGGAGGATAATGTACTGGTTTCTAAATCACCAACCACTGGCTCTAACCAGAGGTGTGCTTGAAAGAAAAATACCAAGACCTGAGTCAGCAAGCCATGGCTTGGGGACCAATGAGGGCTGCCACTCACTTTTACAAATACACTTTTACCGGAACACAGCCATGCACGTTTGTCTGTGTGCTGTCAATGGCTACGGAGGGTTACAACAGGCTGTGTGGCCCACTGAGCCTACCTGGCCCTTCACAGGAAGAGTCTGCTGACCTCTGTCTGTACCACATGAATAACATATGGTGGGAATAGCTCTTGATAGGAAGGGAAAGGCAGCCAAGACCCAGCTCCAGCTCCAGTTACCGCTATGGCTCTGGATGCATTGGATTTCTCTTCCCCCTCCTCCAGATGCTCCTCCTCCAGATGCTCCTCCTCCTGCTCCTCCACCAGATAGTCCTCCTCCTGCTCCTCCTCTTCCAGCTGCTCCTCCTCCTCTCCCTCCAGCTGCTCCTTCTTCTCCAGCTCCTCTTCCTCCTACTGCTCCTCCTCCTCTAGCTCCTCCTCCTCCTTTCTCATTTTCCTCCTCTTCCTCCTTCTTCATCTCCCCGATTCCTCATCTGTAAAACAAGAAAGGTAGCCTATATGTTTCTGGGATTTTTTCCTCAAGACAAAAATTCAATAAGCTATGAGTAAGACCTGTCCTGCTGCCTCCCCCTCTCCAGACAGTTAATAATAAAGCCTTCCAATTTGTAACCTCGTTAGGAACATCCCTCCCCACTATTACAAAGTCCCTTCTTCTATCAGAGGCAATGCCTCTCAAGCAGGTCCCCGCCCGGTTTCCATCGCCTTTCTTTAGGTTCTTCCCCTGAGTGATCTGTCACTCAAACCCCTGTGCAGAGCAGGCTGTGCACAGACCCACGTCACTCCCCAGCCAGGAATATAGTGCAAAGCTTGGCTTCTCCATAAGCTCTCCACAAATCCTTGGACAAAAACCAGAGTCCTGCAAGCAAATCCTTGACGCTGCCTTTTCTCCTGCATCCCTCCACAGAATATCTCTGGTGAGTCATTTTCCCCAGGTCCTGGGGCATCCAGGAATGTGGCGTCAAGTGCAACAGCTGGCCGTAACTTCCCTTCCTGTCTATTTTTGGAGAATCTTTGATACTGAGTTCAAACACTTACCAGGTGTCTGGCTGTGAGGCCAGCTGTGGGTTACTTGGCCTCTTTGGGCTACACACTGCTGTATGAGCAGACAGAGATGATGGTGTCCATCTCAAAGGCTTGCTCCAAGACTGGATGACTGACATGAAATGTCTGTGATATAGTTAACCCTGGTGGCCGCATCCACACTGCAGAGGCTTTTCTAACTGTCTGTCTCCTTCTTACTGGGCTAATGGACTCTTCTTCCTTGCTCTATGAGGTCCTTGTGTGGACTGAGAAAGCCAGAAAAGCCTCCAGAAGTTGTCACCAGGCTATCTGGGGAACCAAAACCCCACTCCAGTTTGTAACCCTTGTCACCTCTCTGAAAACACAAGAAAGTACAAGGGCGGTCACCTCATGGGACATTGTGTCAGTTTGTGTCACATCACTGTGACAAAATGCCCACAAGAAGTAAGTTATAAGGGGGTGTGGTGGTCTCTGTGAAAATGGCCCCCATAGACTCATAGGGAGGGCATTATTGGAGGTGTAGCCTTGTTGGAGGAAGTGCGTCATTGGAGGGTGGGCTTTGAGCTTTCAGAAGCTCAAGCTAGACCTAGTGGCTCACTCTCTCTTCTTGCTGCCTGTGGATCCAGATGTGGAAATCTCAGCTACCTCTCCAGCACCATGTCTGTCTGCGTGCCTCTGTGCTTCCCGCCATGACAACAACGGGCTAAACGGAAGCCAGCCTCAATTACATGTTTTCCTTCAGAAGAGTTGCCATGGTCATGGTGTCTCTTCACAGCAATAGAAACCCTAAGGCAGAGGTGAGGTTTATTTTGATTTTGGCTTCAGACCCATGGTGGCTTGGCTCTGTGACTTTGGGGCTGTGAGGGAGTATGTGACAGAGAGGACCTGCTCACCTCATCACTCCAGGAAGCTAAGAGACAGAAAGGAGTGAAGTCCTGGTATCCACCAAAGTTCCTTCCAAATCCTAAAGGTCCCACCACATCCCAACAGTGACAAAGGCTGGTGAACAAAGCCTTTGCACGTGTCCTTTGGGAGACATTCTAAAGTTCCAGGCATCTAACCTTCTGTCAGTTCAATGCAATGTGGTCATCTACCATTTTTGTGTTTGGGAATTGTACGATTGGCTTGCCAAACAACACACACACACACACACACACACACACACACACACACACACACACACACACAAAAAAAGAAGAAGAAGAAAAAACTCTTATTCAAAAACACCACAAAGATACTTAATACCTTATATGCTAATAAAAAGGTTTTTTTAAGTCTCAAAAATCATCTCATAAAATTTAATTATGTTTTTGAGTTTGGGCTTCATTCATGGCTATCCAGAGAGGCATGCAGACCACAGACCCAGACAGCCTTCTTTGTCTTTGGGGTACAGCGGCTCTCAGACCCTTGTTTCCTCATTCTTCGCTGTGTTTTCTTTTGACCTAGGTGGGTCTAGGCACTCCTTGAGGGGATGTGTGCCCTGTATTTGCTGAGCCTGTCATAAGCAGCGCTTCCAGTCAGGGGCCAGTTCCTGAGCACACCAGTAATCCCCACTGATTTGCGGATGAGTTAGCGGATCAATGAGTTAATTGGGTATTGGGAAATGGAGACCCTGGAACATTCAGTCTCACCCCTCCTACAGAACAATAAGCACACTGTGACCAGAGAAAATTCTGAAAAAGGAAACAGATTTCTGCAAAAGCGGACCAATTGTCCAAGGCCAGGCTGCAGGCACCGATCCCCACGCAGAGCCTGGGCCACTGCTGGGAGCAGTCACGCATGTTACCTCAGCAGCCCAGGCCACGCCGAGCCCTGCCAACTACCTTCAGCTACCAGGGCCAAGTCGCTTCACCAAGCAGCATTCTCATGTCCCCATCCCTTCTCGACATTGGGAGTGCGGAGTTCAACTCCCAGTACTCAGTGAGAAAGGTCAAGGAAACTCAAAAGAACAACCCCATCCCTTTGGCTAAGGGCGATGACCACAGCATCAGAACCATTTCTGGACTCTGATGAAGCAGTTGTGTGTGGTTCTGTAGCTTTGTAGAACTGTCTTTCCTCTTAGTGCGTCCCACAGGCACCCCTAAGATCTGTCCTCAACAGCCTGGGCAAACTCCACAGAGCCAAGTCATAGGTGCATTACTAGGTATGTGCAAGACCTGATTGTTGGCTAGGGTTGTGGTTGTATTTCAGAATATTTTTATTATGGCACTGGGGATGGAACCCAGGGCCTTGAACCTTTCAGGCAGGTGCTCTATCACTTAGCCACACCCCCAGACTTCTCTTGCTTCTTTCTTCTGAGAAGATCAGGAGTTAAAGTTCCTGCTACAGATGAGTCACATTCAAGTGATACAATGTTTCAGCAATGTAGGACTGTGAGATCCCAGGACACTGCATTCTCCAGGACCTTGCCTCCATCCTTGACATTAAAGATTGCTTAGAGGAAATACTAGATGGCTGTCCTTGGCTCTGTCTCTCACTGGCTGTGTGAGCATGAAGAGGACCAAGTTGCCCTGTTTCCCAGTTTTCTCACAGGCAAATGTAACAGCAATAGCTGAAGCTATGAAGTTGTTAGAGGAACCAAATGAAGTCATACCCATGCGAACACTCTGGACAGCACGAAGCCATACAAAGGCCGAGTGATGGGGTGATACTGCAGAATAGGTGATATGTTTGTTCTTTTGAGGGTTGAATATCTCTTCTGGAAAGAGATCTCAGGCTGCAGGCTGGTGGTTGCTGCAGGAAGGGTAAAGAAGTTCCTCATGTGCCTTTAACATGATCTCTCAAACTTGATTCTTGCTAAAGCCACAGAATTTGAGCCTTCTAAAGTCATGTTTGAAATTTTAAATTGTCTATTTTTTTATTTTCTGAGATTAATAAAATTATGTTATTTTCTCCCTTCCTCACTCCAATCCCTCCCTTGCTGTCTCACAAATTCATAGCCTCCTTTTCTTTAGTTGTTGTTGGTGTGTGTGTGTGTGTGTGTGTGTGTGTGTGTGTGTGTGTGTGTATTCTTAAATGTATAATACAACCTGCTAGGTCCATATAATGTTACTTGTATGTCTACGTTTTCAGGACTGACCGTTCGGTACTGGGTAACCGATTGGTGTGCTCTACCCTGGGGAAGATGATTTCTCCCGTTCTCAGCATCCCTGTAGTTCATTGCGTAGGGTTGAGACCTGTGAGCATCCCTCTTCCACGTGAGTGTGTCTATTGATGGTGTCCTTGCTCAGCTCACATTTAGGCAGCCATGTTAGTGAGATCTCATGGTGTAGGAGAGAAGAGGGATATGAACATGAAAGTCTTCTCCAAGCACAGTCTTGTGGTGTAGCTTCTCTGACATTTCTAAGAAACCCAATCTCACAGCAAACTCCCTGTTCCTCTGGCTTTGCGATCTTTCCGCCCCTCCTCTGAGCTGATCCCTCAGTCTTAGGCACAGGGGATAGGACTGAGTTCTACAACTGCATTTTGAGGGCTTGTGGCTTCCTATAAAGTCTTCATCTGTTGTAAAAAGAAGGTTCCTTCATGAAAGATGTCATGTGGAGTATTAATCCCCAACATTACATATGATGGAGGTTGGGTCTTTGCAAGGTCATGAGGGTGGGGCCCTATGATGGCAATGTGGCTTTGTAAGAGATAAAAGGAACATATATCCAAGTCAACAAGCTTATCCTGTCTTAACCTTGTAGTGAGAGAAGAAGGCCCATGAACAAGAAAGCCTTCCCAAAGCACAGCCTTATCATTCTTTATAAGTCATCCAACCTGTTATTCAGTGATAACATTTCCTAAGAAAATGAGCAGAAATTGTTCATTGCTACCTTACAAAGAAGGGAAAAGGGAAAGAGCCCAGTCAGGGCCAGGAGGCCACATTCTGGTCCAGGTTTCCAAGAAGTATGTCTCATTACCCCCACCCTCTGCAAGCTCTTCCTTGAGCAAGGGCTCCTCATCACTGAAGTGGTCATGATAAGCTCATGTGTGTTCATTTGGTCACACCTGTTGACAGAGGCCCTTTCTGCCATCTGCCCTGCTGGGCCATGGTGGAAATGTCACCATTGAGAAAGGGAGTAGGATATGCTCCGGATGAAACTCGTCAGGTCTTTTAAACTAGAAGTGGCAACTACTGTTTCATGTAACACCCATGAGTGGAATCACTCAGATAATACATTTATGGACATCACAACCCCACAGAGACAGACAGATCTAGGTGGCATAGAGAGACCAACAGGTTCCCAGAGCTCTAGCGACACTGTTTCCAGGGATGTTATTTACTTCATTTTGCTTTTTATTTTATCAGTGTCTGCTCGTCAGTGAAACCCCTAAGTGAGAAGGTCCTTGAGAGATACCCAGTCCCTAGGATCTACGATCCTCCAATGTCTCCACATGACAAGGACTCTCTGCTTTGAATGTGGAGCTGCTAGAGGGTGCTGTTCCTGGAGAGGGCCTGGCAGCTCTGTGCCTCTTCCTCAATGGCCCACTCTGTGCAGCTCTTCATGGGTGTCCTTCATAATACCCTTTGGAATCAGCCAATCCAGGCAGAAGAAAAGCTCTGATCTGAGTGTGCCCCTCAGCTCTATCCCTCACCCAAGGAAAGCTATCCTGGTACATTTATCAGTCCTTCAGAATGTGTGGGAACACATATCCTTCTTGGTCACCATGAAAGCACGGTGCCTGAATCCTTGGGGTAGAGAAAGGCAGCCATTTTCATGGCTTTCTACTCCTCTGACTTTTCCAAGCTAGGTCCCCCAGGAAATCATGCAGTCTCGCTTCCTCGCCTTTCCATACCCATAATTCTAAGCCAGGTGGACAGGCTGGACTGTAGTCACAGCCTCCCCTTCCACCCCCAGCAGCCCACTAAGGGAATCCTGAAGGTGAGGTTGGAGAACACCCAGGTCTCAGCATGCAGCAGCAGTAAGCAAGCCTTCCTGCCCGGAAATGCCGTGTCTGGAGGCCAAGCCTCAGAAGTGCTTGTTTAACTGGCCGGTGTCAAGCTCCCTTCTGGGCCATTCTACTGGGCGGCAGGTGTGTGAGGGCGGTCATCTGCCAGCCACACAGTGGGCTGGATGCTCCACTAGACCTCAAGTGGTGAGGAGAGGAAGCGGGGTGTACGTGGAGGCAGATGGGAAATGACTGTGGGGGAAAGGGCAGGTAGAGCGAACGAGAGGCGGAAGAGGCAGCCTTTGTGGAAATAAATAAGGGACAGTCAACTTCCAAGGTGACAGCGATGAGAGAAAGTGCCTCACCTGCCATCGGCACCCTCTACCAGCTCCACACGTCAGGGTTTGCTTTCTAGTGCTCAGAGAACCAAGGACTATGAAAGATACGTTTGGGGAAAAGGTAACTGGACTTCTTAAAGGTATAGCTTAGAAAGGCTGCAGACACGGTTCTGGTCTAAGGTAGACTGCTTGCTTGGAATGTTTGATGCCCTGAATTCCATCCATGGGTGCGGGGGGGAAGCAGTGAAAGTCGGGGGAGAGAACCACAGACTACCTAAAGGTGAATTATTTAACATCTGGGGATGCAACTAGAAATATATAAATAACCAAAATACGTGGATGTTTTGAAGACAGTGAAAGCACTCTGTCAAGTACTTTAATGATGGAGACATGGCACTAAAGATCTGTCTAAATCCACAAAACATACACAATGCCACGAGTGAGTGAGCTCTGCTATAAACTGTGTGCTCCAGGAGACAATGGCGGGCAGCTGACACTATTCTGGTCTAGGAATGCAGAGAGTGACAGAATTATAGGACAGATGTGCAGGGATGGATATTTAACCCAGATATCCAGGAAGAGTGGAATGGCCATGCCCATTGTGACATTACTAGAGTGATTTAGTCAACCACTCAAGAGACAAGAATGGTGGAGGCTGAGGCTGCAGCTCAGTGGTGGGGTGCTTGCCCGTCAAGTGCAAGGTCCTGAGTTCGACCCCTCCCAGTGCCAGAAAAACAAGCAATGTATTCTACGCTAATACATGAAAACATGTACATAAATCACATTGGACAACCAAGAGAAGCACAGAGTAGTCGGTACATACTGGTGTCAAAATGCACACAAGTGCAATCTCAGGGCGTGGAGATACACTTGGAGAGCTATAAATAGGTGCAACTTTAACTCCATGTCACTTCCCTGTCAAGCATTTAAGGCCACAATACAAGTGAACTTATGAGGGAGAAGAGATGCCGATGCCGTAAGCCAAGAGGACGTGGGAGATCCAGGACGGAGTAAGGATGGATTTCCTAGTGACCTCCATCTCCTGACCTTTGTCCTGGTTTTCAGCTCTCCTCTAGTCCCTGGCAGTGCCCCATCTTCATCTCTCTTTATATTTTTTCATCTTTGATGAGAAAGACCGAATGTCAGCGTTGGGTTGACACTGCCTATAACACGGATTCTGGAGATTTCCATGAGAGCAGGCCCCCTGTCTGAAAGCTCAAGCCCTCTCAGAGCAGACTTATGAGAGAGAGAAAACACACTCCACAGGCCTAGAATCTGGGTTCTCCACTGGCAGCAGGTCCCAGGGCCCCTGATCCAAATGTGGGCTCCCCTGGTCCAGCCGCAAAGCATCCTAACCTCTCCAAGCAGCCCTCTGGCAGAGGGAAGCAACCTATGAGCTCAGAAAGCTAATGACCTTGAAACTATCCATTTATCTTGGCCTTCCCCCTCCATGAGAGATGCCACAAAAGGTGCCAGTCTCTCTCTTTCTCTCTGAAGAAGGATGAACATCGCCAGAAAGCCAGGCCTCAGCCTCCCTTCTCCTCCTGGGCCAGGCCCAGGGCTGGAATATTGACGGAGCCAGAGGGGAGAGGAAATCACTCTCGATCATTCCTGAGCCCTCCACCTCAGGGAGAGCGCTCACCTGAGGTCTGCGTCAGAGCCTAATGTCTGTCGGCTTCTCCATAAATCTTCATAAGTAGGCAGTGTTGCTTCCCTAACAAACCTGCTTGGAGCCAGAGATCGGGGACAACTCTCCCGAGCCGAGCCGAGCCGAGCTGGCAAGCAGCGGTGGACAGCACAACCCCCCGCCACCTCCAGCCTCCCATCAAGAGAAGGAGGAAGGTGCCCACCACAAGAATTGGAGTCTCTCTGAAGCCATCGCTCCTCTCGGCTGCCCAGCATCTGCTTCGGTGGCTGCCCTCACCCTGGCACGGGGACTTCAGATTCCCGCTGGGCCCAGCTGAAGCCAAGAGCTGGCACCGCGAGACTCCCCTTTGTTCATGGCGCTGGCCACTTGGGTCTCCTCTCTCGCGCAGCATTCAATGGGATTTGGGTTAAACACCAATTCATGGACTATGGCTGGGTTGAGAAGGCGCCTTGTCCCAGCCTGGAATACAAACAAATAAAAAGACCAAAATCAACAAAGAAAAATGAATGCCCGTACTCTCAGAAAAGGCAGAGCCACTTTGAAGATGAGGAACGCCCCCTCTCCCTCTAGTAACTGTTTTTGCATTTGGGGAGTCCTCCACGAGGTTTCCTTTCCTTCCCCCACTAAAGCTGTCTTTGTCTTCTGTAGTGGACTCACACCATAGAGACCATCCGGGATGCCCTGTCTTAAAGGGTCTTGGGTACCTCATTTCCAGTGGCATCCCAAGGGGATGCTGAGGAGAAGGCAAAGGACCAGAAGCTGAAGTGGTCTCCCATTCAAATTGCTAGAATGGGTTTTTGGGGTTTTGTTTATGGCTTTAAGGATTAAAACAATGTAATGTATTCTTGTCAGGTAAATCCACAGTTTCAGTTCACATTTCCAAGGTCCATGAAAAGGTGAGTCGGTTTGTCTGCTCCTGTACTGATGTGTGAAAGGGCTAAATTAATCCTTCCACATGATGTCTGAATAGGTTATTATAAGGTGCTTAGAGACTTGGCAGGCTCAGCCCCATCTTTCTTTCAAGATGCTAAGAAAATAAATGTAAATGCAGAAAACACGGCATGTGAGGCATCTGCTGTCCAAATTCGTAATCTGAATGTCAGGGCAACGCTTAGGAAAAGTTAAGCAGAAGAACAAGGGTAGCGGGTCCTCACCGGAGTCCATTCTGCTTCTGACCCTCCAGTTAGTCTCATTTGATCCCAAGGGACTTGAGACTTGATCACCCTCCGGTCCCTCAGCCACTTTGTCATATTCGAAGACTGGGTTTTTTTTGTTTGTTTGTTTGTTTGTTTGGGTTTGGTTTTGGTTTTTTGGGGTTTTTGTTTGTTTGTTTGTTTGTTTTTTGTCTTCTAATGAAAACTAACTTGACCTCCTTTTGAACCAAGAGGAGAATTTATTAAAAAGTTACTGGGTCATCTCACAGGACCCACAGGCAGTGGGGCCCCTCCAAGAGCACAAATGGGACCTGGGAAGTGGTCAGGAAGCCAGGCTGTGCCCTTGGGCTGTTCATTTCTCTCTGTTTCCTGTTCACTCTGCTTTTCTCTGGAGGCTGGCTTTCTCTCTTACCCCTTCCACTCAGTGTGGGGGGAGGAGAACCTAACTCCATTTCTCCATCCCATTCCACAATGAGAGAATGTCCACCCCCAAATTAGAGTTTCACTCTGATTGAAAAAAAAAAAAGATGACAAGCATCGGCATCCCTGAACTCCTTCTTGTGGACCCCTTTGAACTGGTTGCTCTTGTTCCTTTCTCAAAGCATCCTGTTCTTGTTCTGCGAATGTGATGTTTCTCATCTCTCATCTTGACACTAATCTGGTGAAGTTTGTGTTGTTATTTATTTAATTTTCAGCTTTCTATTGTATGCCTTTAATTCTCTCCTTTTTCCCCCAGGTCCAGCTTATTGGTTTTCATTCTGCACGTCTTAATGCTGCTCATTAAACTATGAGGTCTGGTTAACTTGGTCTATTTCTAATCAAAGGGAGATATATTGGATTTATTTGTGGGTAGTTGGGTGTCTTTCCCCTGCTGTGGTGTGCCTATGTCTAGTCTCCTGCTCATTTACAAAAGATATGCTTGACTGGAAAAAAAATTGTAGATTTGAACACTTGGGTTTTTTTATTTTTATTATGTGTGTGTGTGTGTGTGTGTGTGTGTGTGTGTGTGTGTGTGTGTGTCTGGGGTATATGCATGTGTGTGCAAATGCCCACAGAACTCAGAAAAGGTCATAGGGTCTCCTGAAGCTAGAGTTACAAGTGGTTGTGAGCCACCCAGCATGGGTGCTGGGAACTGAACTCGGGTCCTCTGGAAGAGCAAGATGCACTCTTAACTCCTGAGCCATCTCTACGGTACCCTGAGCATTTGTTAAGTGAGAGGCTTCACTTCAAAACAAGCCAAGGAAGAGGTAGCTTGCTTCAGCACTGGATTTCAGGCTGGAAATACTTATAATAAGGAGCAGAGAGGATGTACTCCAGGGCAGTGTCGTTCACTTTAGGTTGTATACCACTTTGTCTCTTCCAAGCTGCCTTCAGCAGATGGACACAGGGAGAGAACATGGCCAGCCAATCAGTGTGCAGAATTCTGTGTCTACCAACTGAGCACAGAGGCTTTCCTGGTGTCTGTTGAGCAGGTAATGCTCCCTGTGATAATAACCTCCTGGATTGCCCAGACCAGTGTCTGTTGGCAGTCTTCTAGGCTCTCTTTAAATTCCAGGAATTTGTTGAAAAGCTCTGCCTACTGATGATAGCTTCCATATTATAGATTTAGTCTCTTACATTTTATTAGGCTCTTAGAAAGGAGGAGAGAAAAGCACATTCTCATCTTATAACCTTGAAAAAGAGTTTATTAATTCTAATTTCAGTTTTAAAACAGAGAATCTGATTGGTCTACCTCTGACCAATAAGCAATATAGTCAAGGTGGTTCTCAGCAGGGTTTGTTATAAGATGGACAGAGAACTCCAAAGAATCCACAAACCAAGAGTTTTTGAGGGCTTGGGATTTTGATGCATTAGTGGCCTTCCATTCCTGCAGAGACCAGTCCCATGTAACTCCCTCATTTTATCTAAAACAGGATGAGGTCCAGTTGTAGGGTGGTAAATGTTTAAGAACAGACTCGACAAGGGTGGAGGGCCAGATTCCTCATCTGCAGAATTTGCACTCTGTAGGGCAAAGACTCCTACTACTGTGGGTTTCAAGCTACGTGCATGAAGCCATAGACTTTGTAGTGAGAAAAAGATGCCCAAAGTTGACTCATGAATGTGTGCACAAACCACCAGCAGCTCACTCATGGCTAGGTCAGAGTCTACTGGACAGTCCAACCCAAAGCGCCACCAGGTAATAAAGTATGTGGTGGTTCATTAGCAGTCACTGGTTACAGGCTGGAGAGATGGTCCAGTAGGTAAAGGTAGGACCCATGTAAAAGCCAAGCCTGGTGGTGTGTATCTAATCCCAAAGCTGATGAAGCAGAGACACACATATCTCCGGAGTTCACTGGCCTGCTGGTCTAGCAAGACTGATGAGCTCCAGGTTCAGTGAGAGACTCTGTCTCAAAAATTAATGTGGAGAACAATTAAAGAAGACTCCCAGCCGGGCAGGGGTGGCACACTCCTTTAATCCCAGCATTTGGGAGGCAGAGCCAGGTGGATCTCTGTGAGTTCGAGGCCAGCCTGGACTACCAAGTGAATTCTAGGAAAGGCATAAAGCTACACAGAGAAACCCTGTCTCAAAAAACAAACAAACAAACAAACAAAACAAAAAAGAAGACTCCCAATACTGACTTTGAGCCTCTACATACATACATGTGTGTATGTACCCACACAAACATCACACACACACACACACACACACACACACACACACACACACGCACACACACACACATTTGTTGATCACAAGGAATAGAACCTAAACACAATTAGATCAAGCACACAGAGAAATGTATTGCTGAAAACCTGGAATACAGTGAAATCCAAGGAAGAGCAGCATGATAGCAACTCGGGAAGCACCAACAGGCTCTGGTGATCTCCAGTGCGGTACACATCTGCACCTCCTCTCCAGACTTCTACCATTTTGGATTCAGTCTGGCTTAGTTTTAGACAGTCTCATGTAACCAAGGATACGCTTGAACTCACTGGCTAAACATAGGCTCGAACTTCTCTCCCTCCTGCCTCTCCCTTCCAAGTGCTAGGATTACGGATGCACTGTGAAGTGCTGGTCATGGAACCCAGGGCCCCATGGACACTTGGCAGACGTTCTAGCAGCTGAGCCACCTTCCAGCTCCATGAGTCCTACCATTTTTGTGATTTGATTTCCATCACTAATCTCCAACTCTAGATGAATTTCCAGATAAAGGATCTGACTGTTCTCACACTAGGTGTCTTGGGCTGGGGGTACAGCTCAGTGGTAGAGCATTACGTAGTATACATATAGTCCTAGGTTTTACTCCCAACACTAAAAATAAATCTCTAATCTGATGGCAGTGACCTTTGGCAAAAACCAGGCTTCCAAAGGCAAAGTTGACCACATAATCTGCAGGTTACAAAAGGAAAATGTGTGGTGTCTTGTTGAACAATGACTAAAAAATATCAGGGTGATATCGTGGGGCCTTAAATGAGGGTGGAGAGCCTTTTCAGAAAGAGACAGCCCAATATGGCAACATAGGTCATGTGCCCATGATGTCTCTGGCTAAAGTCAACGTAACTACTGCACTAGGTTTTCTCTCCCTTACTCATCCTGGCCTGAGAGTGGCTCATAAGATAAAAGTTGAGCCTGTGCTAGACTGGGAATGAGGCTTGCCAGTTAATGGGGGGGTGTGGAAGAATATGACACCTCTCCTTGCTCCTACCCTCCCAACAGGCCTTCTGATGATGACACCCTTGGATGAGACAGTCAACGTCATGAGAGACCTTGCTGCACAGTCACCCAGATAACATTTGCCTGGGTTCCCGACATCCAGTGCGGGGATAATGTTGTTTATTCTAAGTTAGAAATTTATTTATAGAAGTTTGTTATAAAATGGTAGTCATGTCTTCTGGTCTTTGATGATAGGCTGTCGTTTGTACATAGGCAGCTGAATAACTGCATGGGTTATGTCCCTTTGTTTTCACTAAATTTGCCCTAGGTTTGGACAAATGATTTTTAAAAGATTCCCACAAAGAAAATGAAAGTTAGAGTGAGCAGTACACACAAATTGGATCCCAAGAAAATGGCTCTTCAGCGAACACATTTCAAAGGAAAAAATACCAATAATTATTCAAATTTGGTGAAGGTGCCAAGAATGTTAGCATTTTTGTTCTGTTGTTGTTGTTGTTGTTTTGGACTGTTTGTTTGTGACAGGGTCTAACTATGTATCCCTGGCTGGTTTCAAACTCACGGAGATCTGCCTGGTTCTTCAGTGCTGGGAATTAAAGGCGTGTACCACTATGCTCTGGCTAGCATTTTTTAATTATGGACTTACTGTTCCCTTTAAATATTAGGTACTATGGCCAGTACATGTCTAAAAGTTATAAATACGCAAATAGTTAAATATTTGTGCATATTCAAAAGTAGTTCACTGGTGGATTGCCTGATCAAAAAGCCTGGTAGCTGCCAAGTCCCTGCTTTGAGTGAGTGGCAGGAAGCACCTGTTCTTGGTCGTGATGCCACCTGGTTGCAGCAGCATTATGGCAGGAGAGGTAGTGGCCCAGTGGCCCAGCCTGGGACAGCAGCCTGGAGTGAGAAGGCACTAAAAATAATCAGGATACCTGAAAGCATTTTGTGGCCATGGGAACTACATTCCTCTCACTCACTAACAATGGGGCCTCACCCTTCTCATGAAGATGTAAACAGAAGAAGAACTACAGAAGACGGGAAATCTTTAGGAAGACTCAAATTATACCACAGTTGTTTTTAAGACGTTGAAAAAAAAATGCTACTCAGACGAAAAGGAAAATTAAAGTACATATATATGTATGTATATATAAATACATACACACACACACACACTACATAGTAAATGAATGGAAATCTTTTTATTATTAATAATAATAGCATTACTAATTCTTCGGGAATGTCATGCAATGTATTTTAATCACATTTGCACACACACACACACACACACACACACACACACACAGACACACACAGCTCCTCCCAAATCCTCTGCTCCTCCACACCCACCCAGTTTTGTATATTTTTTAAGCCATTTGTATTGCCCAAATGCTCTTGGGTCTAAGGCCTGCCCTCGGAAGTGGTTGACCTACCAGGGGCCACATCCTTAAAGAAAACTAACTCTCCCTCACCCAGAAGCTATCAATTGCCAATATGCTCCTCAGCTAGAGGTGGGATTTTGTGCCCACCTCCTCCCCTCTGTGCTGGGATGTTTTGCTCGGCGTGAGCTTCCCTGGGTCACAATTGCTGAGGTCAAATGTGTAACTTCCCAGTTGTGCCCAGAAAACGGTTTCCTTGTGGCCATGTACCACCCAGAGCATCATAAGAGCCAGAGCTCTGACGATCTTCCTGATTCCTCTTCTTCAGTGATCACTGGAGCCTTGAGGAGAGGGTGTTCACTTAGGGCTGAGCACTTCAGAGTCTCATTCTCTGCACTGGACCAGGAGTGGGTCTCTGTGTTAAGTGTGGTCTACTACAAGAAGAAGCTCCTTTAATGAGGCTTAAGAGATGCACTGATCTATGCCAATAAGCCATTAATTATTCCAATATTGTGCTCATTTAGCAGAAAAATAGTAGTAGTTCTTGCCTAGGGTTCATGAACTATCTAACCAAGTTAGGACATACTGAAGAGTCAGAAGCAGGAGGAACATGAATAGAAACCTTATGGCATGTATTTTTAAGTATTTTTAATTTATGTATATGAATGTTTTTGTCTGCATGTATGTCTGAGCATCATGTCACATCACAGGTATATGTTGCCTGCAGAGGCCAGAAGAATTAGATCCTCTGGAACTGGAGTTACGCATAGTTGTTAGCAGCCCTGTGGATGCTGAGGATCTCAAACCTGAGCCCTCAGAAGAGCAGCCAGTGCTCTTTCCACTGGGCCATCTCTTCAACCCCTGCAAGTATTCTTAGATCTGCTGTTCCACCCTGTTGTGAATAACTGCATTTATTTTTATTGATAATTGTTCTTCCTTTGCATGAATACCCAATTTATAAAAAGAAAATGTGATCTATCTGTAGACACACAATGTAGTATTATTTGGACATTGAAAAACAAACATTGTCATTTTTAGCAACATAGACAGGAGCTGGAGGACAGCATGTTAAGTGAAATAAGCCAGGTACAGAAAGATAAATACTGCCAGCTCTCATTCATATGTGGAAGCTAAGGAAATTGACCTCATAGAAGTAAGGAATAGAATGGTAGTTACCAGAGGCTGTGAAGGATTTGGGGGCAGGAAGAAATGGAGAAAGGACCATGAATGGGTGAAGAGGAACCAATGTGTAGAATGAATAACTTCTCATGTAGGATAATTATGATTGATAATCATTAACTAGATTCTTTCAAACTAGCTGGTAGAGAGAATTGTGAATATTTCCAACACAAAAATAAAGATCTAAGGTATAATTATACCAGTTTTTCATATCTAACTATCACTATATCACACATGTCACGAAACATCACAGTGTTCTCCATAAATAAGTGGAATTATTATGTGCTAATTAGTGCTTTTAAATGTATTTACAAATAAAATTAAAATTATGTATTTATTTTTTCTTGTAGAAGGACACTTGCCTTTGTTTTCAGTCATTGTAAACAACTCTGCCTGATTCACAGGACCTGGAACACACACATGAGTTTCTCTAAGATGGGATTAGTGGAGGTGCTGACTTCTGGGTGCATCTTAAACTGTTGTGGGTAACACCCAATTGTCTTCCAAAGCAATTACGTCAGCTTACTCCCTTCCCTCAGCGGCAGCTCACAAGACTTCTGAGAATTACACAATGTTACCAACAGACTTTGGCAATCCATGTTGTCAAATTTACACTCTTGCCAGCCTGAGAGGTGTTATCTCTTTGTGGTATCTTGAGTTTTATCTTTTTGTGGTTGTAATTTGCATTTCCCTCATCAATAATAAAGTGCTTTACACACATGGATTGGCCATGTAGATGTCTTCTTAAGTAGTTGCCGGAGTTTGCACAATTTCTCTCTCTCTCTCTCTCTCTCTCTCTCTCTCTCTCTCTCTCTCTCTCTCTCTCTCCCTGGTTTTGGATATTCCATTATTGCTGTCTAATTAGCATCACATTCAGGTCTTTACCTAGACTCTGTTACCTTAAAGGCATTCCTTTCCCTTTGGCCCCCTGGGGGCCTCTGTTGTGTGTTTGGTGTCCCTTTCTGCCTTTTGTGTTCTGTTTCACTGGCCTATCTGTCTCCCCCTGAACTAACAGCAGAGTCTAGCTGAGATTTGGGTTCAAATTAGAAAACATGGTACCTACAAATCAATTAAGGATCATAAGTATCTTTACAAAATTGGGTCTTCTTATTCATAGATTTGGTACACTTCTCAATTTCAGCTTCGTTGACTATTTTGTGATACCATAACATGTGTGTTGGTTTCATTCGTAGTTCCTGGTTCACAGCTCCCTCCCCATGGCAGAGGATTTCTCTTCTCCAAGGCAAACCGTATAAATTCTGGTCTTCTTACACTTTTCTGTCTGAGAAATGACCATCAGAACTTCTCTGATGTGCCCATGTAGGAGAGTATGCCACGGGATCATCCTCATTCCAGAGGGGTCCTGTCCCATGCCCTGGGTACGGAAATGCTGTGCGGAAAAGCCAAGAAGATTCTGAACATAAGCAGACCTTGCTGGGCTTGATAATCACACCTGTGCTATGATGTCTCCATGCAAACCTAGAAGGCCAGGGTTCCTGCATCTCGATCTGTCTGTGACCTCTGTAATGCCTTTTATACTGAGCCATGGAACATGAGTGCTGCTCAGAGCCACTCAGCAAATTAACTGAACCAGCGGAGCGGCTTCTGTGGATCTTGACTTATAGAAGCAACCTGGGCATTCCTCACTAATTAGTATTTAATAATATTCTTTTTTATGCAAAAGCAGAAATAAATTTATTATTTCAAACAACAACAACAAACCAACTGGCATTTGAAGTGGGGAGGGGACTGTCTTGGGGACTGATTCTTAGGGTGTGGGGTCTGTCACTATCTCCAGGAATACGGAGTCAGAAATGAACCGGATTAGAGGGCAGACTGTGATATCTGCAGCAGGACTGGTTACTTACTTGCCAGTGGGGGAAAAGCCCTATACTCCGAGAAGTCCCAGAAGGGAGTACGTAGTTGGAGAAACCAAGTCTGAGCTGTTCTTCTCTTCCATGTATCAGATCTCTCAATGTGCCTTTAAAATGTGGTACATAGAGGCCACGTCATATATGTGTGTGTGTGTGTGTGTGTGTGTGTGTGTGTGTGTGTGTGTGTTGTGTATGTATATGTTAAGTGTTTCATATCTTAAAACATATTTTGTTTCTGCTTTATGGGAATGCAGCTGGCATTGCATCTGCTCTAGGTTGGATCTTGAAAGCACCCCAAAGGCCCACGTGTTAGTACCTAGTGTGGCTGTTCACCCCAAAGGCCCACGTGTTAGTACCTAGTGTGGCTGTTCACCCCAAAGGCCCACGTGTTAGTACCTAGCATGGCTGTACAGGGAGGTGATGAATCTCCTAAGAACTAGAGCCCAGTGGGAAGTCCTCTACTCATGAGGGCATGTCTTGAAAGGAAATTATGCATCTCCAGCTCCTTCCTCTCCCTTCTGCTTCCTGACCATGGAGCGAGAAGTATTGCTCGGCTGTGTCTCCCACCATGATGTGCTACCTCACCAAAGCATTGGAGACAACTAACCATGGCCAGAAATCCCCAAAACTGTGAGCCAAAATATATCCTCTTCTCTCTCTGTCTCAGATATTTGTTACAGTAACAGGGTTGACTAACACATTATCCAACAGTTTGGGTAATGTATCTTATAAATTCTAAAAAGCTATCTGGTTTCCTATTAACATACTCTTACTTTGCTTTCCTCCCCGTCTCTCATGCATGCTCTATAGCCACCACTGCCGTATTTATCAGATTCTTTATGCATGCATCTTATCCCTGTGCAGTGTGTTCAGCTCCAGGAGGAATGGTGTGGTAGTTATTTTTCTGTTGCTGTGTTAAAACATCATGACCCAAAGCAACTTTTAAAAGAGTTCATCTCGGCTTGTGGTTTCCGAGGGATGCATCCATCATGGCATGGTGGGAGTTGGGGGGGTGGGGAGCGTGGCAGCAAGGGGCAGGCACGTTGGCAGGAACAGGAAATTGAGAGGTCACATCTTTAACGGTAAGTGCTGAGGAGAGAGTGAACTGGAAGCGGAGTGAGGTTGTGAATTCTCAAGCCTGCCCCCAGTGACTTACTTCCCCCAGCAAGGCTTCCCACATGGCACTGGGGACAAGTGTTCAAATGCCTGAGCCTAAGGAGGGACGTTTCTCATTCACACCACCTCATGTGCGTGCCTGCTTCTTCAACATGCTTCTTTTATACGGTAACTGAATGATCTATTCCCCCGTCAGACGGTTTATTGTTAGGTACATCATAAGTTGTTATGGAAGCAGATGACAGTCAATAGACTAGGTTAGAAATGAGCAGGACAGAATACGCTCAAGCAGACCAGGAAAGGTCCAGATTACAGAGACCAGCCAAGTAGACGGATCAAAGTTGAGGACAAAAAGTTGTGTACAGGGCATAATTAATTTTCTTAGGCCTCAGGTACAGCACTAGGTACTTTAATTGTCTTCTTCAAATAAATCCTCATTCTCATTCCCTCTCTCTCTCTCTCTCTCTCTCTCTCTCTCTCTCTCTGTGTGTGTGTGTGTGTGTGTGTGTGTGTGTGTGTGTGTGTGTGTGTGTGTGTGTGTGTTATGCTCCTATTGCTCTTAACCCAGGTCTAAATCATATATACTCTTGCATTGCCAATTGTCCAGCTCTGGTCCCAAGGTGCCTTTACCAGCTTTCCTTTGCTCCAGTGTGGGGCATGATCAGTGTGGGAGTTCCAATGTCATTGGCCCCCAATAATCTCATAGGGAGTGGCACTATTAGGAGGTGTGGCTTTGTTGGAGTGAGTATGGCCTTGTTGGAGGAAGCGCATCACTGTGAGGGCAGGCTTTGAGGTTTCCTATGCTCATGACACTGCCCAGTGTCTCAGTTGACTTCCTGTTGACCACAAGATGTAGGACTCTCAGCTCCAGCACCAGCACCACATCTGCCTGCACGCTGCCATGCTCCCCACCATGATGATAATGGACTGACCTCTGAAACTGTAAGTGAGCCACCCCAATTAAATGCTTCCTTTATAAGACTTGCCGAGGTCATGGTGTCTCTTCACAGCGTAGAAACCCTGACTAAGACAATCAGCTTCTAGAAACTCCAGGTTTCCTCTCCTATTCATACTTAGCATACCTGTTCCTTCTGCCCGGAATGCATTTTCCCCCTCTCTCCACCTAGTGCATCCTTCCTGTTTGTCTGTGAGGTCCCCGTTCACTGGTCCCTTTCTCGGGGAAGCCTGGCCTTACTTCCAGCATACTGCTTAGCATTCCAGTAATATAACATCCAGGAACCTGGGCTGGATCTGATGGCATGGGCCTGTAATCCTAGCTACCTTTTAGGACAAAGCAGAAAGTTCAAGGCCACCCTGGTTAACTTAATGAGACCTTATCTCAAAAGATAAAATTTAAAAGGAAGGTTGGAGATGTAGCTCAGTGGTAGAGCTCTTGCCCAGCATGCATAAAGCCCTGGGTTCAATCCTTCACACCCAAACCCAACACCAACAACAGCAATAAAGAAAACCTGTGGCATTCCTTAATAGCTCCAACCACAATAGCAATGTAACGCCTGTTCTTTTGAGCCAGCCGTCACCCCTCTGCTAGACTGTAACTCCACCAGCGTTGTGACTGTGTCTACCTTGTTTACGAATGGTTTCCCTCAAAGCGGAGTCGGTGTCTGGCCTTCCGTGGATAGAGAGCTCCGGACCTCCACGGCAGCTCTCCTTCCTGTCACCTCCCCATTTCCCGGGTCTTCTGGGTACTCCCTCCTTGCACCCCAGGCCTGCTCTTCATCTATCACCCCACAAACCACGTGGAACCCCATTTCCTTCCCCTTCTAGCCGGTGGTCATCTGATTCCAGGCTCCTCTTTACATTCCCAGCACCCACACAGGCACCGGACACAGGGGAGGCACCGGTAGATGTTCGCTGGAGCCAATGAGCAAGAAATAAAAGTGGACGGCACGTGCGTGTTTCTAACAAATATTTGAGAATGTTCCCTGACGTGGAACATTCTCGGAGACGAAGCTAAGTAAAGGCAAGTTCTTTATGAGAATCCAGTAAAGAATCTCTCTTTGTGAGGCTCTGAGAGGGAAGAACCTGATTGGAAACCAGGGCCTGCAGAGCACAGCATCACAGGGAGGAGCTGGTGCGGTGTGTGTGTCATGCATGGATGTGTATGTAATAGCGCATATACATATATTTTTTGCTTCCTCAAAAAAAAAAAAACCCTTAGAAAAATAAAGAAAATGTCAAAGCCTTTTAAAGGGCGCGATCACGCTGAGTAATAGGCCCTTCCTTGATTTTTACTTTATTTCAGTGAAGATGTTTTTATGGCTGCGGTTAAAAATAAAAGACATTTTGGAGCTTCTCGGTAAATGAAGCGCCGCAGAATCCAGTTTTGTTGTTTTCCCCTAAAATTAATATAATTAATTAAAGCCCAATGTTAGTCTGATCTACAATCTGTGAGTCAGTGAGTCACCACATCTTATGCTAATAGGGCTGTGCCACGTTCTCGGCTCCCAACCGAAAACTGCAGAAGCTGTCCCAAGTGGAGAAGGATGGAGGTGGAGAAGGATGGAGGGTAACCGAGATTCTCGGAGAGGAAGATCCCCCTCACTGAGCCCTAATGTTTTTCATATTGTGTTTGGAGTGGAAGAATGTGGGAATAACTTGGAGAGACAACTGCTTTGATCAAGTGTGAGAAATTAGTCTAAGTGAATTTAAATGTAATTGCAGGAGCAGCTGGCAGAGGCTAATGTCTGTTCGGGTGTGCTTTCTCGGGAACGGCACCTCCGTTCGGTTCCCTGGGAAAGGATGAGGATGTCTCCAGCTTTACATCTCAGACAGCAGCTTTTACAGGCTGGCCTTGGCCTGACTGAGGTCACGCTGGGGCTCCACAGAGAGACTGGTCCTTCCCTAGGAGGCTAGCTTCTGCTCTCCTCCCCCACAGCTTCGAAAACAACTGTAATGGACTGCTGGCTTTGACCTCTAACGCTGCAGTTCCTCTGTGGTCCATTTGAATGGGAATTACTTCTAGATGGCGCCTAGTCTAGCATCCTGAGTTCTTCCAGTTCACCATGAAGGGATCTCATGCTGGCCTTAAGAACTAAAGTTCTCAGGCTGAGGATATAGCTCAATTGGCAGAGTATTTGCCTAGCATGCATGAAGTTCTGAGTTCGGTCCCCAGCACTGCACAAACCCAGGTATGGTGATGGTGCCTGTCTATATGCAGCACCCGGGAAGCAGAAGTAGTAAGATAAGGAGTTCAAGGTCATCCTTGGCTACATAGTGAGCTCAAGGCCAACATGGCCCACATTAAATGGAAAAAAAAAAAAAAAAAAAAAAAAAAAAAAAAAAAAAAGATGCTCTTAAGAGCCCTCTACTTAGATCAAATCACTTATTTTGCAGGCTGAGAATGAGAACCTAGACAAAAAGCTGTTCTGCTTGCTACCCCGGTGTTTGCGCCACAATCCCACCAGACAAGGACCCACCTCTAAGTGCCACGCTCATGGCCTCCGCAGGGACAGGGCACATCCATCCCTCCTGGTTTAGGCAGAGGCTCATATGCCTATAAGGATCTCCTCAGATCTGCAAGCCACACAGCGTTCGGGACTTGATTTGACACTACCCCTTTCTGTGCATGACTGTTTTGCCCTTCTTAAAATCTTGAAGAATTATTTCCACAGAAAAGATTTCCACAGACAAAAGGGAAACACTGGGGAGGCTCTGGGGGAAGTGAAACTGAGATACAAGGAGGAGATGAGGGGCACCCCGTCACCTCTCAGTGCAAGATTTGCCTTGGCTAACCCCACCCCTGACTCTGTGTCCTATCATCCCCAAAGCCCTCAGGACCTCCTGGGAACCATCTGGCCTCAGCTCTGAGCTGGTGGCTCTGGCTTGACCTGCCACGTCCTTTCTCATGAGCAAACTTTGTAGAGCGCCAGCTATCAGAAACTCTGGGGGAGGAGGGGGTCTCTTATCTCTAAGAATGACACTGGATGAAAGACAGCATCCAGCCTCTCACTCAGAAGTACCCCAAAAGATTGCTCAGCTCTCCATTTTTTCCAGTGAGGTCCTCCACCCAGCAACACGGCTTTTCCTGGGTACTGGCTGAGAATGCAAAATCCCTGCCTAACCCAGCCCTGCCAATGTTACAACCATGTTTTTATGAGCTGCCTGCATGTGGGAAAGGACATGAACATAGGGAAGCATGGGCTGGGTCCACTTTAGCCTCGGGGCCACGTTGAACTGGGGGTCATCTTCACGGCCACACAACTGAAAGCCAGGCTAACACGGCATCTGTGGCCGTTTGGTGGAGAGAAATCACCTCAGCAAGATCTAGGAGAGGGAGTAAGCTGGAAATAGAAGAGGCTAGAAGGCCAGGGGAGAGACTTGAATCTGACTGTCCTCTCTCACTTGAGGCCCTTCCTCTGCCCTCTTAGTACACCACAACCCACCCAGACTTCTTTAAATGACCATCGGTATGGCCCAGGGCAAGGATCTAGGCTCCACCCAAAGCTGCCCAGCTGAGAGTGTTCTCCAAGCCCAGATCTCCACTGGCCATTCTTTACACTCAGCCTTGGGATTGTGTGTGGAGCTGCTCTGTCCATCTCTCTCATTCAGGGCTCCTCCCTGGAGTTAGAGCCCAGTTTTCCTCTCCGCAGTGGACGCATGAGGACACTCAGGGGTGTACACACACCTCATTCCTGGCTTGCATATGGATGCCCTGGGCACCTGCCCTCCACCTTGGAAGCCTCCTTCTGTCCTTACACATGCCTTTGGGGTCCTCTCCTTCTCTCTTTGCAATACCCCTTGATTCCAGGGTACCCGAGGGATCCCGAATTGTCCTCCATGTTAGTATTATTTCTGGATTGATGAACACCTGTGGGATCCTTCACCTCCGCCCCCACATTAATGGCTATCCTCCAGGGGACTGAAATTGAGCCTGTGGACAACAAAGAACTGATCTCAGAGGCTGAAGAACCAGCCTTTTACCCCGAGTCAACCCTCCCACTGTCGTTGATGAAGCTTTATTGCTTCCAGCTTGGAGTTCAGGACAAATGAGATGCAGAATCGCCCTTTGGGGGACCTGCCCATTCTTTCACTCTGCCGTGGTTCGCCCGGAAATACGTGCAAACGTTAATAAGTGCTAATGATGTGTGCCAGCAGAGACCCCATCACAAACACCTGCCACTCGCGTGGGTCTCCTGTCCCTAACGGAAGAGGAGCAAGCAGAAGGTCCCCTTCAGTTCTGTGACTCTGTTGCTGTGTGGCAACTGCCATTGGCCTAAAAGGTACAGGGCCCTGGGGAAACAGTGAGAAGGCGGATATAGCCTTTCATCTTAAAGGGCCAGTTAGCTGGATGGCAGTTCTTACAGCCACAGAGGGCACTCCATGGAGGAGCTTGCCCATGCTCGTGGCGTGCTCATTATTAAGTACTCCCCTCCAACCCAGAATCCTACTTTCTCCATTTCCTTTACATAAAATGACCTTTTGATAAAGTCTCTTTGTTCAACGCCTACAAAATCTATCGCTCCCAGCCTTCCATAAGTAAACGGCACACAAGACAATGGGTGTGTGGAGAGGGGGGGCAGAGAGCCAAGTGTGGGTTTGGAACGGAGTCACAGTCTGCAGAGCAAGTGAGAGCCCTCAGGGTCAGCTGCAAAGCTCAGCAAGAACCCTGACTTCGGCATCAGCCCTTGAAGGCCTGCACAGGTCTGGACAGTAGGAGCCCTTTCAAATCAGACAAGCTAGAGTTTTGTTCTCTGAGGATGAACTCGCGGCTCAGCCGTGTGCGAGCTGTTCGCCGAGGTGTCTCGGCCAGGTGGTGATTTCTCCTGTTGTCCTGTAACTTGGCTTGAAGCGGAAGATGACCCATGTCACCTGGCGTCCTGATAACAGAAAGCAAATTCCAGCAAAAAGTGCCCATGCCTCGGTTGGCCATTACCATGCCCAGCAGGCTGCTCCCTGCCATCTGGCCACCTCAGAGAGCTCACAGCCGCTCTGCTCCTCGCCCACCTGGCTTCAGCTGCCTCCCAACCCCAGTGACAGGGCAGCGTGGCCAATACTGGGCACAAACTGGGCTCTGATTTACCTGTTTTCCTGCCCCAGGGATTCTGGATCCAGGTCTCCTAATGTGTGTGTGCCCCAGTTTTCCACGGAATTGATGTGTTCCTCTCTTGGGAGGGCAATCTTTTTTCAACCTTATTTACAAATACTGAGAAAGTCAAAGCTCAAACGCATTTGCAGAATCCAAGTTCAATTCATTGTCAGAAGACTGCGGCAGAAATTTCCAAAGGTATCAAGTGAAGAAAGTATGTCCTGGATACAGGGACCTTCAAGGGCAAGTTATAGACCACACTGACATCTAGATGATCCCTTATTATGACATAATGTTGCACAGAGGAGACGCAGGGAAAGCCCGTTTGCAGGCAGTGGGCAGCAGGAAGTGATCCGCTACACTACTGCACGTGTTCTGTATAGAGGAGTTGAGATATGGCCAGGCAAGTGACTTATGCTGTCACCATGAGCACCTCCCGCTGCCTTGTTGCACAAGTGGATTACCAAAATATATGTGATAAAATAAAATACACGGGCATGTAAAAACCAGAGGCCAAACAGGTAAAACGAAAGGAGGATCTCACATCAGGTACACAGATGGTAGGGTTACTCAGAGACCTCGGAGGAGCCACGAGGAATACAGATGTGTGAGCTGGTCGGGGATGGACATTTCTTCTTCCTCACCACTGTGGGTAGTGCTGATCAATATGTGCGATGATCACTTGCTTCGTGTGGAGTCAAAATGTGTTTCTGCCTTCAAGAATCTCAGGAATTTGAAGCAAAAAGATTATTCTCTCTCTCTTTCTCTCTCTCTCTCTCTCTCTCTCTCTCTCTCTCTCTCTCTCTCTCTCTCTCTCTCTCTCTAGGTCCACTATACCTGGCAGCCTATGGTCATTTGTCTTGAGATAATTCACTTATCCATGCTCATGTGGGGCTGCATGGTCTCTCACCAGAGACCCATCTAGGTCTACACAGCCATATGCTTCTCCCTTCCTAAGTGGATCCTTCCATCCAAACCCCAGATCCTAAAATGCTCACGTGCAATAGTTGAGGCAGGCCTTGTTGTGAAGTTTAGTGACAAATTCCTCAGGGTCCGCATGCGTTTGTTCACTCGACGAATTGATTTGAAAATGGTCTCCAAGACGGTGTGTGATGCGGGTGGGAAGAAGGGCTGAAGAAGCAGTGGAGTGTTCTAGCGAGATCCACCCACACCAAGGCGTTGGGATGTCTTGAAGCTGTCTTAGCATCCCTGGACTTCACCGGCAGGAAATGGGATTCTGAAAACCAGAACAGGGGAGACTGTGAAGTGCTCCCCTGCTTCTCAGCTTTGCTGCCGCTGAGGTGTGTGTGACTGAACTAACAGATCCACCTCCGCCTCACTGAGACCAAATTGCCGCCATTCCACTGGACAGTTAGGCACTCCATTCCCGTGTCTCAGGGGAGACGCCTGGGACAATTTGGAAATTCCATTTCAGCACTCTAGCCTTACTCTGCTTTCCTGTCTGTGGGTCCCCAGCCCTGAGCACCCGAAGGTCTGGCACTGTCTGCTGAATTCCGTCTCTCCCTAGAATAGAACTCAGAAAGGTTGAGTCGCTTGCCCTGTCTGAAGAGTAATCAATATGGCGCCCAAACTGTGACAACAAATGCAACTCAGAGAAAACGTTCTCGATATTCTTCTAGCTAATGTGTGATATTTTAGACATCATTTAGTGCTGCACTTTCTTTTAGTGCTAAATTACTCAGGATTTTTCTAAATCAAAGCCCTGATGAAGAGCAGACACTATCCCAAAGTCCTAGAGTTCAGAGCTTCTGGGTGCTGGAAGCATCATACTGCCTCCGAGTGTTGCTGTAGTTTAAATATAGAGTATCCTTCAAAGCCGTGTGTTAGAGGATTAGTCCCCAGCCTATGGAGCACTTGAGAAGTTGGCCACTTTAGGAGGTGGGGCTTAGAGGAAATTAGAGCATTGGAAATATGCTCTTAATGGGGGTATTGGTACCCTGTCCCCTCCACCTCTTTCTTTGTTTCTTAGCAACAATGCTACAGCTTGTTCTACCATATAGTCCCTACGAGGAAATACTAGCTCACCACGGGCCTACTGACCAGGGACTGAAACCTCTGAATCCATGAACTGATATGTACCTTTCCTCTTTTTAACTTGATTATCTCGGGGGGTGGGGGCGTGGGGGGAGGGGTGGGGTTGTTACAGTCATGGAAAAGCTAACACGGGTGTTTTCAACCATACTTGAGTTCCCCTCCAGCCACAGGGGACTGCTTCATCACGAGAGAAAGAAAGGCCCAAATTCTGATGCAAACACTTGGTTCCTGTCTCTGAGTCTCAGTTTCTTCATTTGTAAAATAACGTTCCTAACGCCTACTCCGTGAGTGTTTCTCCCAAGACTAAATTAAATAGTAAATGTGGCGGGCTCAGCAGCAGCGTCACCGGTGCCCCAAATTCTTTCTTTTTTTTATCACCATCGTCTTCACAGTCAACACTAAGAACAACCGACCCCAGAGTAAGCCATGCTTCCCTGCTACCCTTTCCAACACCAGTGGAAGGCTGGCCCCTCAGGAAAGCTGTGAGTCCATCCCCACCCCTCTCGCCATCCTGGTTCTGAGCCTTGGACTGACTGATCTCTGCTCCGAGCCTGACTCTTCATCAACATGGGGAAACAGCCATTTCCTAGGGGACGCTGCCATAGCCCCCTGTGCGGGAGGAGAAAACACAGCTAGGTTTCCTGGAGACTAGGTTTCTCTACCCTTCGCCTCTTCTCTCCCTGGGATGAAATCGTTTTGTTGTATGGCAGATCAAAATGAGAGAGCACACACCCACCTAGAAGGCTTGTAACGGTATAGGCCAAATATTTAGTCCTCCTTCATCAGACTGTATTCTCTTTAGACTCCGCTGGTTCACAATAGGTATTAATCACCTAATCAGACAAGGCAATTCCCACTCATCTGTTAATCAGTTAATGGCTCTTCCCTAAGCATTTGCATAATGTCTTTAGCCTGAAAAAATTTGTAATCTCCCCCGAGGCTCCCAGGAATGCCTCTGGGGTGAGCCTGCCATGTCCAGTGACAGGAACCACTCTTGGGTGACTGTCATGTCCCAGGAGCAGCCTGCCTGCCTTCCTGAGCCCTGATCTGGTGATGGAGGAGGAAGTTCCTATGTCTGACCCATCTGCTTGGCTGGCTGTCCTTGGATGTCCGGGGTCTTCCCTACTTCAGATGTACAGCTCAATACATAGTTACCACTGAACCTGCATCCTGGGGTGGAATGAGGAGGCAGAGAGGAGTGAGGAAACCTTTATCTCTTGCACCCGGACACTTCTGCTGTGTCAAATAGAAGACAGTATGACACTCGGGCAACCAGTCCAAAGCAAGGTGGACGAACTCGAGGCAAGATGGACATGCACAGTATGAAGTCTATTTCCTTGAAAACCCACTCTGAGTATCAGAGTTAAATGACCTATTGCCTTTCACACTGTGGCCAGAACACTGGGACAAATGCCTCCTCCTTTGGACTCGGAGTGCCCATTGTTAACACTGTCTTCATTGTACGGATGTATCACTCTCTTGGATGACAACTCATCTTTGCTCAGTTGCTGGGGGAGATGTGTTCATTCTTTCAAACCCAGAGGCCAGCTCAGTCCGTTTGCAATCAGCTCAGACTCCAGAGATGAAAGTCTCACCCTGCTTTGAAGGAAGAAAGGCGGCTGGAATCTAAAAGAAGGCAGGTCAGAGAATGACAGAGGCTGGGGAGTGACTGACAAGGAATGTGGGTGAACCTCTCTGAGGTCAAGCGATTCTTCTCATATTAAAACATAAACTGCTTGGACATTTGGCTAAGCAAACACTGGGAGAAAACACGAGCCACGACAGCCGTGGAAGAAGCACTTAGCACGCATCTCCGTGGAATGGTGTTGCTGTGAGGGACTCGTGTGCACTGTATGCTGGGTTTGAACCAGAGTCTCACACAGTCCTTAGGTTAGGTGCTGCCGCTGTTGTTGTTGCTACTACGGCGGATATTGCATTTGTTGGGGCCACAAAGAAGGTGGCCAAGGGCCTGGTTCAGTCTCCAATCCTTTCCAGCACACTGGCTTAGGAAGCAGGCACTGGGTTCCGAGGATGGATGTCTCCATGGCCAGCCATCTGCTTCATGCTCATCACTCTGGTGTGGGATGCAGACAGAGAACATCCTTAGAGACAGAATCGATCATCTGGCAAAGAGGAGGAAGTTCACAGCTTTACAAACAAGCTCCTTAGTATTGATTTATTCATTAGTATTAATTTATTCATTAATTCAACAATAACTTATTAGTGGCATATTACATGATGAGCTGTGTAGAAAGTTAGGTTGGAAGATGGAAGAGAAGGAGAAGATGTATTATTACATAGATCTATGAAGATACACCTGTCTCTATCATTAAGCTATACTTCAAAAGCCATATAGACACCTAATTGTAATATATCGTTAATAGGCACAGGTTTTGCCAACGGGTATGGTGGTGGCAGCACTTGGGAGGCAGAGGCAGGCAGAGCACTATGAGTTCAAGGCCAGCCTGGTCTACAAAGCGAGTTCCAGGACAGCCAGATCTGTTGAACAGAGAAACGCTGTCTTGAAAAACCAAAAACCAAAACCAAACAAACAAACAAAAGTGCAGGTTTTGGCTGCATTCATAGTCTGTGAGGGAAGCACTAGGGAATGTGCAGTTCCTGAGGATCCCATTCACACTTTACTGAAGGGAAGAAGACAGTGGGTCCACATCTTAAATGATAACCAGAAGTCTCAACAGGCACCGGGAAATGACAGAGAGACCACCTGTAAAATCAGTCAGACCTACATCCTAGCCCCAGATCTAATTATGTAAAATTGGTTTCTTTAATTAGACTGGGTGGACCTCTCTTTCTCCATCTGCAAAACGCAAAGAGTCATCACCTTGCAAAATTGTTATAGAAATTTGTGGATAACCCGTGTACATGTACGCAAAATAAATGCTGGCTTTTTTGCATTTAGCACCTAGGGCTGTGAAGTAGGGCATTTCAGGTAAAAGGTAAATCGTGTGGAAAGACAGATAGGAGAAAGAAATGGTGGGTTTTGGAAACAAAAAGTCTGTGTTGAAAGGAGAGAATTATAGGAAAGGGGAATGGATAGGCCACTGGAGTCTGTTTCTAATGGGCGCAGTGTTGTCCAGGGAGAGAAGAAAGAACCTTCTAGATGATTAGGGACTGACCTGCCCAGAGGCTCTCTGTCGGTCTTCTGTCACAGGCACCTCCCGGTCACTCCTCCTCCTCCTTCCCCCTCCTCACCCCTCTGTCTAGCATCTCCAAGACTCATCCCACCATCTCAAGGTGGCTGCGACCAGCTTAGCCCCTAGGCACGTCCCTCTTGATTCTTGAGCGGCCACATCTATTTAGAGATTGATTGTGGGTCATTTCTCTTGCAGGTGTGTTCTGTTCTAATAACACCCCACCGAACAAGAAAAGAAGTTCACATACTCACACAAAGAAATAAAGTCAGGGAGGTCTGGGTCCCGTCGTGGATCCGTGTGTAGCTTGCTAGACTTCAGTTTCTCCGCGGGAGGCGGGGGGTAGGGATGGGGTGGGGGTGGGGGGCTGGAAATAACAAGAGTGTCA
The DNA here is from genome assembly GCF_049852395.1 of Peromyscus maniculatus bairdii. Taxonomy (NCBI): domain Eukaryota; kingdom Metazoa; phylum Chordata; class Mammalia; order Rodentia; family Cricetidae; genus Peromyscus; species Peromyscus maniculatus. The sequence continues at coordinate 86,414,266 of NC_134862.1, forward strand.
ACATCACAAGGTTTAAATCAGATTACTTCACAAAGCACACGCTCAGTGCTTATGATGATTATTAGCCTTAGACAGTAATTTACCATTCACTGCACGAGGGCGGGCTGTGTGCGAACTCTGCAAGAGTTCCTTCATGAATGCGTAGATCTAGAACTTTCCCGGCAGATGTATTCTGTGTAGAAGAAGGCACAGCATATGGGAGCTGCACGATTTAATCATCACCTAATTAGCCAAAGTATTTCAAACAGGCCTCCCAATGATGACGCAAACATTCTCACTTCTAAATGCCGGAAGCCGCTCCTTCCCCGAGACTCTCTCCCCGGGAAAACTGTAACTCTTGGCTCCTCGCTGTGGCTTCCTCCTCACTACACATTCCGTTTAGACCTGAGAGAGTCTAGTCATCCCTTCTTTGTCAATAAGGGAGGTGAGAAGAACATCCGCCATCTTCCCCTCTTCACCGAGCTCTCTGTGTTACAGGTGGTTGTGTCTAAGACCGTAAGAATGATGTCTAAGATTTACGAAGATTTAAACCCCTTCACGGCGAACCCTCCCAAGAACTCTAGATTCACACCATCAGCGTCTTCATTTCCAGAAAGGAACAAAGTTTCGAAGTGGCTGAGTCACCTGCCCGATGTCTCCCAACTGTAGGACAGCTGAGGTCCACACGAGGCGGGGTGTTTCCGGCTCTCCCCAGAGCCAGGCGCCCATGCTCCAGCCCCAGAGCTGTGAAGAGGACTCTTCCTTAACCTAAAGCTTCCTACAGACTCTAAAACAACAGTCTCAGAGAATCTCCACAGTAAATTTAGGGAAAACCCAAGCCAGGGCGATACATGTTCGATAAGATGATCTCTCCAAACAGACGACTGATAAAAATCTGTGATGAAAAAGCAAGAGACTAAATTCTGTGAGTTCAGTGAACCTTTGAAGTCTTTGAAGGTGACTCCAAGAGAAAAATGCTGTAAGTGCAGAAAAAGCTTGCCAATGGAGACCAAAATGCAGAAAGGTCAGCAGGTGAATTCTAGAGAGGATTCAAGTGGTCAATAAACAATTGCACTCGTGATTTTTAAGGGCCCTTCTAATCCCCGTGAGGCCAGTGTTCAGTGTGTGATATAATTTTTTTAAGTTTCCAGTTCAGCTGCTTTTGGCTTCCTGGAATGAGTCACGGCAGATCAGCGTAGTGTTGTGTTTCCATCTGCCTCCTAAACATCTCCCCATCCAAATTTCACAGCGTCTTGATGTGTCTGCAACCCGGGCCCAGCACACCGCGCCACTGTCCCTTTCTTTCTTGGGCACCTTCCCTCCTCCAATGGTGTCACCATCCCCAGCCACCCTGGCTTGGCATTGAGTCCTCCTCATCGCCTCCCACCTCCTCACATCCAACTGGTCTACAAGCGCCATCAACAGATGCCATCAGCGTCCCGATGGCTCCCTCCTCCCAATCCCAGCTGCCCTATTGCTGAAACTCACACCACAATTTCTCTTTTGAGCAGACTAAATCTATAAAGCTGTAAGTCTGTCCTTCCTCTCAAATAGCTCCCAGACTAGAAATAGTGTGTGTGTGTGTGTGTGTGTGTGTGTGTGTGTGTGTGTGTGTGTGTAAAAACCCATCACTCAAAATGCTGTAGCAAGAGGCAGAATGGAAGTAAGTGTGCCAGAGATCAAGATGTAGAAAGCACTCCTAACGTCTCCCCGAACACAAAGCCTTCCAGCCTCACGCTTCCTCTGCTGTACCACATCTAGCTTCTTCTCTGCGCTGCTAGGAGAATAGCCTTCTTCTAAGTTGCTTGGTGCTCTGGAGGTGAGGCAGCTCACACTTATTTCTGACTCACTGTCTGTCTGGGTCATTGGGAGCTTATGAGCATGTGCAGAAGAAGCGCTCAGACGAAAGAGAAAACGTGAGATGAAGCCCTGGGTGAAGAGTGGGGCTAGGAGACCGGGAGAGGAGTGAGGAAGAGCCTCAGAAAAAAATACTCCTGCACTGGGCTGAGAAAGGGAGCAGGGATGATTGCAAACAAGAGGCTGAAAATAGGTGATAGCATTCTATGCCACCAAAGCCCAGAGCAACAAGACTGCCAGTAGATTTCAGCCAGTTGGTCGGCTCACAGGTCACTGTGAGGTACACATCAGAACTGTGACTTTTCCTTTTGAGAACGTGGGCCCGAAAGCAATAAAGTTAAAAATTTAGATTAGATTGGTATGTTGTATACTGGGGTAATTTAAGTCTATAGCATTGGCTTTTTATTTATTTTTTTTTTATTTTGTGTGTGTGTGTGTGTGTGTGTGTGTGTGTGTGTGTGTGTACTCTAGCACTCATATGTCAAGGCATGTGTGGAGGTCAGAGGACAACTTTCAGGAGTCATTTCTCTCCTTCCACTAGGGGTTCCTGCTGTGGGATGTTCTGCATGTTAAATGTGTTGCTCTGATTGGTTAATAAATAAAACACTGATTGGCCAATAGACAGGCAGGAAGTATAAGTGGGACAACGAGAGAGGAGAATTCTGGGAACAGGAAGGCTGGGGCAGAGAGACGCTGCCAGCCACCGCCATGACAAGCGAGATGTAAGGTACCGGTAAGCCATGAGCCACATGGCAAAGTATAGACTAATAGAAATGAGTTAATTTAAGATAGAAGAAGTAGATAACAAGAAGCCTGCCACAGCCAGGCAGTTTGTAAACAATATAAGTCTCTGTGTGTTTACTCGGTTGGGTCTGAGCGGCTATGGAACTGGCGGGTGAGAGAGATTTGTCCTGACCGTGGGCCAGGCGGGACTGGGGAAAACTCCAGCTACAGGTTCCCACGATGAGGTGCATCCGCAGGCTTTGGCCTGCCGAAGCCATCTTGCCACCCTGGATACTGCTGGTTTTGAATGCTGTCAGCAGAGCCTGTGATACACCTTCACAGCTCCCCCACTAACCTCCACCCCATGAAAACCAGCAACGTTCAGCATAGGTTGATTTAGAGATGTCACTTTTCTGTAATTAGGTCTCATGGGAATCCCCAAATAACCCGGGCTGTTGACAAGGCTATAGGGCTGGCTGCTCTCCGAAAACGGAGGCAAGGCCCCTTTGCTAAAGGCAACATCTACACAACTCACTGGACATGGAGAAGTTGAGCTGAACATGGAGAAGCCTTCGCCCCATGTGCTAATCTTTGGTACAGAAAGGTACTCTGCTCACTGCTAAAAAAGAAACAAACGCCAACCCAGTCTTTGATCTACAATGGTGTCCCACCTGCAAGGAATGCTTGGGCAATGGTGGCACAAAGCTCATGGGAGAAACCAACCATTATCTGATTTAATTAAGGCCTACTCCATGAGAGTAAGCCCACACCCAATACTACTGGGTGACCAAGAACCTGAGACTAGATAGACCAGGGACTGAGCATAAAATGAAATATTACTATTCTTTTTATAAAAAAAAAAAAAAGCAATAAAATGACTCCTAATGACATTCTGCTGTACTCATAGATCAGTGCCATGCTCAGCCATCGTCAGAAAAGCTTCCTCCTGCAGCAGACGGGAACAGGGCCAGACATTATGCAGAGGGTGAGAGACCTTGGAACACTCAGCCCTAAAGGAGATGTTCCATCAAATCCCTCCCCTCAGAGCTCAGGGAACCCCTCGGAAGGGGAGGCAAAAAGAGTGTAAGAGCCAGAAGAGGTGGGGGACACCAAGAAAACATGGCCCTCTACGCCAACACGATCAAAGCTCGCGTGCACTCACAGAGACTGAGGCAGCATGCACAGGGCCTGCACAGGTCTGCACAGGCCATCTGTGTCTATATCATGCCTTCCAGTTTAGTGTTTTCATGGGAGTCCTGAGAGTGGGAACAAGTGGATCTCTAATCCTCGTTTCTTGGGCTCTTTTCCTTGTTTGTTTTGTCCAGTTCCAGTGTGTTAGTTTTTGTTTCACCTTATCATGTTTTATTTTATTTTTATCCCTTAAAGGCTTGTTTGTCTTCTAATGAGAGACAGAAGGGGAGTGGATCTGGATGGGAGGGAATGTGGGGAGGAACTGGGAGGGGTAAAGAGGTAGGGACTGTAACCAGGATATATTATGTGAGGAAGATCTGTTTTCAATAAAAGGGGGAAAACCCCACAGGTTTTTGATCAGGAACTGGCTTAGCTGGCAGGCCACCTAACAACCTATAAGTACCTTTGACAGGGAATCCTGTCCCCTCAGCAAAGCTGTGTGTCTGGGAACTCGATTGGCCTGTTTTCCCAGTACCTCATCTTTAATGCTCTCTTTAGGTTCAAGGTTTCAATTACTTGTTAAATTACATATATTTAGCCTGGTCATGGTGGTGCGTGCCTTTAATCCCAGCACTCGAGAGACAGAGGGAGGAGGATCTCTGTGAGTTCCAGCCAGCCTGGGCTACAAAACAAGTTCCAGGACAGCCAGGGCTACTTATTAAGACACTGCCTCCAAAAAAAAAAAAAAAAAAAAAAAAAAAAGCAAAAACTTTATATTTATGTATCTATTTATTTATCCATGCATCTCTGTGTGTCTGTACACGTGTGGACATGCTAGCCACAGGGCACAAGTATGAAAGTCAGAGGGTTAACTTGTGGATTCTCTTTTTCTACCATGTGGGTCCCAGGGGTCCTATTCAGACTGTCAGGTTTGGCAGCAAGTGTCTTTACCGACTGAACCATCTTGTGGGCCCAGTTTTGGTTCTTCTCAGCACTGGACCCCCGAGCAATACTATTGACTCTGCACCCAGAGCCATTTTTGAGGGGCAACAGTAACGTGGTCGCACGAGAGGTTTTGGGGTTGGTTTATTGCTTCCTTCTTCCGCATCCTCGGAGCTCATCTCCAGCCGCTCCCTAGGTTAGCTCCGGGGTATTTGAAAATCCCTTTGCTCCTTGTCCCCCACCAGCCTCCGAACCCCAAATGCTCATCAGCAAATCCAAACAGGTAGGGAGGGAAGCGATGGTGTCTGCACAGACCTGGGCCTTAGTCCTCCATCGTCTCCTCATCCTCTCCAAAACGGAGGATGTTCACCCTGCCTGCACCGCGCCAGCGTCCATCAAGCCTTGTCTGCTCTGCTGAGACTTGGCATGCCCCTGCTCCGCTGCTGCAGCTCACGGGCCAGCGGGCCGTGCCAGCCCTCAGCAGCCGCAGTCTGCACACAGGCCCTGGGCCGGCTCTGGCTCGTTCGCATCTCTCTGGGGCACAGGGGGAAAAGGAAGAATACACTCACTGAAACCCTGGATCAGTAAGTCCATCACTCATGGACAGAGAGGAAGCAATGGAGCTGAAAGAATGGGGGACCCTCATCACAGGGAACATGGGAACAAATGGCAGGTCCAAGTACAGCGCCCTCTACCTCCTGCTGGAGTCAGTGCAGGTCCTGCGGCGGCGGCTCCCTGTGCTGAATACAGGCACCCAGCTTCCCAAGCAGGTCTCTTATGTCGCAAACAGAGCCTTGATGTCCTTAAACGCAGGTAGAACATAAGCACATACGCTCACAAGCACTAAGGGTCCTAATTATACAAATATTCTTCTGAACCGAATGGTCTTGGAGAAGTGGGAGGGAAAGGATCAGGCTTAGGCTCCTCAGGGGGTACCGACTTTTTAACGGACTATGAAAAAAGCAATTGCTTGAGCCCATCGCAGACATAAAGTGGCTCGCTTGGGCTTCCTCCCAGCCAAAGGCACTTAGTCATTTCTCCTCTTGTCCATCAAAAACAGGCACGGCATCCAAGACATTGCCCAACTCAAATCCTGTAATTCCCTCTAAGTCTACCCTGTCCTTCCAAAGTAAGCTTGTTAGTTGAAAATAGACTTGTAAATAGCACTCAGCAGCTCACACAAAGCAAATAAGGATTTATACCTGAAAAAGCGGGGCGGGGGTGGGGAAGGGACACCATTGAGCTCATCGAGGAGGGAAGGATGATGTGTTTTGTGGTCAACTGTTTTTGTAATCTTCAAAACATTTTGATCGTTTTTCTCTGAAAATGGAACGTGATCATCTGCTAAGCAGTAAAACAATACAGTAAACTACAGAGTACAATGGATACTTTTCCTAGCGTGTCGATGCGTGTTCTTCCAGCTCGGTCTCAAATTCATTCACAGGATGAGGTTACAGTGCTCACCGTCCTTATTTTCAAGGCCACTTTATATGACAAAAATTAATGTCAAGAAATAACTCGGAGCACACTGGATAGTTTCAGTCCTGAAACCCAACCAGCCTGGGCATGGGCAGGGCATGCTCCGTGGGTTCAAACCACAGTAGCTTCCTTGGGTGCTTGGCCACATTTTAATTCCGTGTCATAGCCCTGGGCATCAGGCAAGAGCCGGGGAACGGGGAGCCAACAGGACTTAGCATAAGTCAACATGTTTGTTGATTCTGGACCAGTTGCCAAGCCAGAGGACAGGGATGCCTCACAGGGGAGGCAGACAAAGAGTGGGGGCATAGTCATTCAGCTATGACCAGGCACTGTCCTGCCTCTCTTCAGCTGGGAGGAACCCTAAGATTCTTCCCATCTTGCGGACACCACAGTGGTCAGTGCCCCCAACACCCTGTCAGAGAAGGATCCCCTTCCGGGGGTGGGGTGGGGACTGTTTATTTGGCATTTGACCAAGGCCATTGGGGCTCCTTTCAGAAACATTTGATAGGGGGCCAATTATTGTCACATACACTGGGGAGAAAGGAGGTCAGTTTAAAGAAAGTTTAGATAAAACAGCAGCAGCAGCAACAAAGCCGTCTCTATGGGGCGGCCATGTGGGCACAGTGTTTGGAGGAAGGGACACTGACCCCATTCCTCTGCGTGAGGACAAAGAAGCTCATCCACGGAGCTCACCAGCCCCAGTCATTCATAAGCATGAAAGAGGCCCTCATGCCTCCCCAGCCTGGCTGGGAACCAGAGGCACCGGCACCCGTCACACAATCGACCCTGTAACGTGGAGAGGTCTTGGGACAGAGCAAACTCTTCTGGGTAGCCAGCTTGTGCCTTCAACGATCTGCCAACGTCGATCTGAGTGATGTTTGTACCCTAAGTGGAAAATACGGATTCCTTAAGGGATGGGGGTAGAGACGAAGGGAAAAAAAAAAAAAAGGAGAAACGGAATTCCCATTTCCTAAACTCTGGCCAGCTGTGGGCCATTCCACATGACCCATTAGTTTTAACAATAGCCCTGAGAAAGCTGTTCCCATTTCTTAGATGAGAAAGCTGAGGTTCAGGCTGCTTTGGGGGCTTACCTGGTATGCCCTAAGAAAGCAGTTAGCACCAGAAGCCCTGTGGCCTGCTTCCTGTAACTCATGGTCTTGCTATTCCGGTCCCAACGTCTTGCTCAGACTTCTTTCTGCTGTGTTGTTGATTCGTTTCCCCTTTCATCAGGAAAATAATGAGTTTTTCCAGGTGACCATAATTAATGTGGAATCTTACCGAATTTTTTTTTCTAATAGACTTGCACTTCGTGCAGGAAAGTACTAGAAGTTTCTAGAGGAGTGACCTTCGCATAGATGCGACCTTTTGCATCCCTAATTAACAAAGAAGTGCATTGCATAATGACCATTCAACAATTCCATCTATCTAGTGTTTAGCCAGGTTCAGAAAGGCAGACATAGAGAGTCAAGATTGGAAACGGGGGAACAAGAATGTGGAGGGTGGAGAAGGCATTAAAGGCATCACATAGAGGATAAGGTTTGTCTCCCTTGAATTCTTAAACACTGTCATGTCCTCCGCCCAAAGCATCGCCGAATGAACCTGCCCGCTCTTCCTCCAGAGAGCAATGCTTCTCTGGGCAGGGAGCTGACTGTAGAGCACACTGGGAGTCTCCTGTCCATGGGACAGAGACAGAGAGTGGTTTTCCAGGGGTGGAACCCATGGCCCTGGGCCATCTGTGCCCTCTCAGCTGGACCCCCACAAGGTCTCACCGTGACAGCTGAGCAGGGTTAAGATTGCAGCCTTCAGCATGCTGGAAAAAAACAGCTGCTGCGGTCGGTCTCTTTGCTGGCTGGCCTGGCCTCCACTGGCCAGTGGGACATCAAGGTCTTTGTTATTCACGCAGCAGTTGGAATCTCTGTCCATTTAAGGAAGGAAGCCGCAGGGTGATCCAGCCTTGGCTGTGCCACTAAGGAGTGACTCACTCATTTCTGCCACGTGAACTGTGGATGAACCCTGGCCCTTCCTCAGACGTGGTCTCAGCCTGCGCTACATTAAAGCTAATGGATTCTTAAGGAATATGTGCCATCTATATAATAAGGCAAATTAAGACCCATGCACCATGAACCGTGCTGTTTGTTTTGATAACATCAGAAAATACGAAGCCAGGAAAAAAAAAATGGGCCAAGTCTGGGAAAAGAACAAGAGTATAGCCACATTGGCTTATCTCAAAGGGAACCCAAGCCAGGGGTACTGAGGGCTGAGGGTTTCATCCCAAGGGCACACCAGGCTAGGAAAGACTAGCCAACCGCAGACTACGGCACAGTCCTTAGAGGAAAGGGGCCCCTGGGTTCAGTCCCTTGCTCTGTTACTGACTAGCCACATTACCATGGGCTGCTAACTGGTGTCTTCTAGTTTCAAATTCTTCCTCTGCAGAATGGCGCCTACTGGATAGGTTGCCGTGATAACCAGTGGGTGAAGTACTAGGCACAGTAAAGATTAAAACATACATATACACCTATAGATATACACAGGTCCACACATGCCTGTACATGTAAATACGCCTATTCATGCAGGTGCAAATTATACATGAATATAACTCAGTGTGTATAAATTTGTATAAATACACACTGAGCTGTATCTATGTATATAAACATCAATATTTGTTTATTCACATATATGCTTAATATGTACGTGAGAAAAACACATATATACATAATACATAGATCAGTCTATGTATACAAATGACCACCTTTCTTTTTGTCTCTCTTGCTCACTGTGTGTGTGTGTGTGTGTGTGTGTGTGTGTGTGTGTGTGTGTGTGTGTGTGTATAGAAAGCCCGGGCAGGCAGGCAGTGCAGAGGAGGCTCCAGGCTGCCGGGACACAATGCCGCTCACCTAAGCCGGCGAAGCAGCGGCTGCTCCCCGCCCATCCCCTGCTGTGGGCTGCAGAAGACAGGCTGAGATGGATCAGGTGAGCCCTTATCACAGAAGTGCTTTCCTTTCATATTTCTAAAAACAGAACCCTAGAGGCCAGCATGGCTGCCAAGGGTTCTTTAAGGGGAGAATCCATCGGAAGTCAGTTGTTTAAGTGCCTCCAGGATCAAAATCCATAAGCCAGGCCTGCGTCCTCCCAGTTAGAGGGAAGAGCGGATCTGAGGTAGGAGGCACCCTGCCTGCTCCCGGCTCCTGCTGGTCCTGAGCCCAGGAATGCCACCACCAAGACAGGCGCCTGCTTTTCCAGGCCAGCCTCCCACTGGCCAGGGGAGTGACATTACAAGTTCTCAGGAGGGAGGCCACAGCAGCCTGAGTGGCTGAAGGGAATTCGGAGTGAGGCCTCCAATCACGCCGCTAGCAAGCTCACCCCACAGCCCCGTGCAGCTGCCTAGCCTCAGTGACTTCCTCCTCGTGTTTTTCACTCTCTCTGCCGGTCTCTGTCTCTCATCTACACAGCAGACCCAGAAGCAGCGGAGGAAAGGGAGGAGGAGAAGTTAGAAAGTGCCGCCGCCACCGCCCTCCAGCCCCACCCATATCCCAACTTGCCCTGAGCTCAAGCAGGGGCTTCAGACCCTTTGTTTGCTGCGGGGGCTCTCGGCTTTCTCACCACGGGTAAATCAAGGCAAACCTAACAAGCCCGGACCCTCCCAGGATCCCTCTGCGGATTCAGAATAAATTGCACAATGGGAGCCAGAAACCAGTTGCGTGTGTGCGTCCCTCCGGAGAGCTACATACCGCAGGAACTCTGGGAAATGGGCTCGTATTTTTGCCACTAAAGAAGAAACCATAGCAAGATGCGAGGAGGCTACCAGGTACAGCGGCACACACCTGTAATCCCAGCACTCAAAACCACGGGACTGGAGGATCACAGGTTCAAGGCCAGTGAGGCAAAGCCTGGGGCCCCTCTACCTCCCTCTAAAGGTGGGACTCCTAGCCTCCTTGCTGTGACAGCAGCAGACAGAAGGATACAGTTTTTATAGAACTGGGTGAGTTTTGAAATTCTGAAAAAGTTTTCAGAAATAAATTTTGTTTTTACTCTGAATTTCAATCTGAGTGATTCCAAAAGAC